>NC_135432.1:35639739-35644739 GCF_051991255.1 Vanacampus margaritifer | reverse complement strand
ACTTGCTAACAGACAGCCGCACGCTAAACTGACAGGATGAGAGCTGAACATGCAGTCAAAATGTTTTTCTGTCCCAAGTTTAGACGAGTGTAACCTTTAAAAGAGTCAACTGTTTTCTTTTTCTTGGCTTACGGCCATACTACCCTGAGAATGCCCGATCTCGGAAGCTAAGCAGGGTCGGGCCTGGTTAGTACTTGAATGGGAGACCGCCTGGGAATACCAGGTGCTGTAAGCTTTGTTTTTGCACCTCCATGGCTAAAGTAAACTTTCACAAAAGACCTCAAGTACCCTAGCTACTTGCTAACAGACAGCCGCACGCTAAACTGACAGGATGAGAGCTGAACATGCAGTCAAAATGTTTTTCTGTCCCAAGTTTAGACGAGTGTAACCTTTAAAAGAGTCAACTGTTTTCTTTTTCTCGGCTTACGGCCATACTACCCTGAGAACGCCCAGGTGTGGTTGATTGGTTGCAGCTGAGCTGATTGTGCCTGTGTGTGTCAGTTGGGCTGTGTGCTCCCCATTATGTGGTTTTGTGTTCTTTCTTTGTCTGTTTTTGAATTCATTTTGGTTAATTTTTCTTTATTTTTGTGTTAGTTTTCAGTTTCTTTCTCCTCCCAGCTTCCTTGGCTGTGGAGGAGGGTTTATTCCCCCCCCCCCAGAGCTTTTTGCTCTGTTTCGACTGTTGGAATGGATGTGGCCTTTGCTGGGCCCAGGATGTCTGGAATGGTGAATGGTGAGTTTTCTGGCAGGATGGTTGGCAGTGATGTGGGTGCGAATGATGTTCGAAGTGGTATGAGTGTGGTGCACAAGCGTAAAGTGTGTTTCGATAAAGAGCTGACGGTGTTTTTGGAGCTCGAAGGTGGTGCTGGTCTGTCTCCGTTGGCTCTGCTGAGGGCTACCAAGGAAGTCTGTGGTACAATTCTGGCCTGTCGAATGATTACCAAAGACAGGTTCGAAATGACTGTGGCATCCCAGGTGGCCAAGGATAAATTGTTAGATGGGTTTAAGATCGGGGAAACTAGGGTTCACGGGAGGGATATCTGTGTGGATGAACTTGTTGTGTCTTTCCTGGGCCTGCCAGCTTACATTGAGGATGAGGAAATCCTGCAGAAGCTACTCGCTTGGGGTGTTTCGGCCGTGTCCGAGGTGAGGAGACGTATGTGGCCGGGGACAAACATAGCCGATGGGACGAGGTTTGTAAAGGTCCGCTTTACAAACCAAGTGCGTTCTCTACCATATTCCGTCAGGTTTAACACGGCGGGGGGGCCTGAATATTTTAGGGTCATTCATGACAGGCAAGTGAAGGTGTGCAGGGGGTGTCTCCAGCCTGACCATGTGTTGCGTGAATGCCCTGATTTTTGTTGCAGACGGTGTGGGGCCCAAGGCCATTATGCGCGGGAGTGTACAGAGCCCAGGGCCGCTAAATGTAAGGACTGTCATCAGTATCCCTCTGTGTGTGGATGCTCCGGCCACCTCGCCTCTGACCCAGAGGAAGGAGGTGGGGTCCCCCACCTACGGTTGAAGTAGAGCACGGCCCTGGATCGAGAGAGGCCCTGTTAGATCGGGATGTGGAACCGGGTATACCTGACCAGGTGGCATTGGTGCCTGTGGTGGGGGGGGCTGGTGAAATGTCTCACAGTCCTGCCCCCGAGCAGGAGGGGGGGGCAGTGTCCTGCCCTACCTCTAATATCGTGGTGGCAGGGGCTGGACCGGGGAGGGGGATGGGTGAGGATCTGGCTCCACACCTTACCCCTGAAGCGGGGGAGCAGGCACTGAAGTCAGGCCAGACTCCCAAGTCTCAGCGCTCGAGAGCGGGCAGCAGGAGTCAGGTGCCGCATAGGCGGCCACTGTCTAAGAGTAGTGACAGGTCCAGATCACCGACCGGGAGGGTTGGGTCGAAACATGCCGATGGGTTTTGTGAGACCCAGCCTGGTAGTGATCGGCGGTCAGGGCTGCAGGGTAAGGGCCCCGTCTCATGCGGCACTGCCCGTTCTGAGTCTGCCACTGTAGATGCCACAACTGTTCCTACGGGCGTCGATCCCCAAGGGAATGAGGTCGCCCCGACAAAGACGAACAGGAAGTCTAAACGGTAGTCTAGATCAGGATGATGGTTCAACTCCTTTTTTTCTTCCTAATGACGCTCTCCCTAGTCTCCATTAATGCCCGGAGCTTGAGGAATAGGGAAAAGATGCACAGTGTGTTTCACGACACCACCTGGGACGTACTGTGCATCCAGGAGACGTGGTGGGAGGCGGAGCATCTTCGCAAGGTAGAGGATATGGACATTGGTGTTTTGTACTGTGCTTTGGGCTCTGCACACTCCCGTGGTGTGGCTGTCCTAGTTAAGCCGGGTGTTTTCGGCGGGTCTTCTTTAGTGCGTGCGGACCCACATGGCCGCTTTATAGTGATTGATTTTCTGCGTGGCTCCACTAAATTTCGCCTTATAAATGTTTATGCGCCTAGTGAGGAGATGGAGAGGAAAACTTTCTTCGTTTCTGTTTTTCCTTATGTTACTGATTCCTCGTTTTTGATTGGCGACTTTAATATAGCGTTGTCAAAAATCGATCTCGGTCCGAACAACACATTCAGGAATGACGTTAGTCGAAGTTTTTTGATTGATGCTGCAGTGGCTGCTGATTTGTCCGAGGTCTGGCGAGGTCTCAACCCCCTGAAAAGGGACTATTCCCGGCGTCAGGTGGTGCAGGGGGTCCTCCTCCAGTCTCGGATAGATCTGTGTTTTGTTTCAAGTGCTTTATGGAAGTACATCGGTGGCAGCTCCTATGCATGTGTGGGCTGGAGCGATCACTCCCTTTTTTCCGTCAAACTTGACTTCCTGGGTGGTAAGAGGAATGGGGGGGTCTGGGTTTTTAATAATATGCTGCTTGCCGACCCCACTTTTGTAAATAAGATGGAGCACCTTTTTGATTGTTTTGATGATGAAATGGGAATTTGTCACTCTTTGGTTGATTGGTGGGAGCAGGCAAAGGCTAAAATTAAAAAGCTGTGCCTACGTTATAGTAAGCAGAGGAGGTGGGAGGAGTCCATCAGGGAGCACACGGTCCGGAGCCACCTCCAGAGACTTGCCGCCACCTCTGGTTTAGGCCCGGTAGATCCTGAGTATCTGGTGCTGCAGGAAGAGCTCAGGACTATACAGGTTAGTCGTGCTAGAGGGGCGGCACTTAGATCCAGGGCCCAGTATGCGGTAGAGGGCGAGCGCTCCACAGCTTTCTTTTTTGGTTTAGAGAAGTCCAGGCAGAGCAAGCTATACTTGGATGGCCTGTTGGATGAGTCAGGCAGGTGTCATAGTGATTTGGATGAGATTTTGGATATTGTAGGTAGGTTTTATGCAGATTTGTTTGATGGGGAAGGGATCAACGAGGTAAGCTGTAATCAGGCTTTAGGTGCGCTTGAAGGGTCTCTGAGCCCTAGTGACGCTGACAGCTGCGACGCGCCTATTTCTTTGGCAGAGGTTTCTGCAGCAATTAGGGGTCTCAATGCCTGTAGGAGTCCAGGAGAGGATGGTTTGAGCGCAGAGTTTTATAGTGCTTTCGCTCACAGGTTAGCCCCGATTCTCCATACTCTGTATGGCGATATTGAGAGAGAGGGTCGGGTTTCGGACTCCTTTTCTCTTAGTATTGTGACTTTGATTTTTAAGAAGGGTGATAAGCGGTGCCTGGCCAATTACAGACCAATAAGTCTCCTTAACACCGATTATAAAATACTGGCAAAAGTATTAGCACATAGGTTGAAAGGTGTGATTGGTAAAGTGGTTGCCAGTACACAGGCGTATTGTGTCCCGGGACGGGACTTTTCTGACACGATACTCTCCCTAAAGTTTTTGTTGAAGGAGATGCATGTCTCTGGGGGGATTCATGTTTCAGTTGATTTCAGTAAAGCATTTGATAGGGTTGAGCATTGTTTTCTTTACCGTGTTTTGGAGAAATTTGGTTTTAAAAATGGCTTCGTGAACTGGATTAAACTTTTGTATTCCAGTGCGGTCAGCCGTGTAAAATGCAATGGACTCCTGTCGAATAGCTTCCCTTTGCGGAGGTCGGTAAGGCAGGGGTGTCCTTTGAGTGCACTCCTCTATAGTATAGTGGCCGAGCCTTTGGCCGCTATGCTCAAGAGGGATGGGGCTGTGCACGGAATTGTGAGTCCATCTGGTAAGGAATATAAGATCTTTCAATATGCGGATGACACCAATTTGGTTTTGCGCGATGCGGGGAGCCTCAATGTTGCTCTCCACACCCTGAACGTTTATTGCCTTGCCTCAGGAGCAAAGATAAATTTCGAAAAGACGTCTGTGTCCTACTGCGGGGGCATCGTGGCCCCGCCGAATGTTTGGGGCGTCAGGGATGCAGGGGATTCTTATAGGGTTCTTGGTGTGCCCTTGGGTAGGGATGAGGTGACCTGTCGGGATTGTTTGTGGTCTGGCTTGTATAGCAGTGTGTGCACCCGAATGAATCTGTGGAAAATGCGTGGTCTTCACTTAAAAGGTAGGGTGTTGGTGGTAAATGCACTGTGTTTGTCTAAACTTGTTCATGCTCTTGCTGTGTATGACTTACCGGGGGTGTTTGCAAATAAATTTAGCATTGCTGTTAGTAAATTTATCTGGCGGCGAGAGAGGGCACCTGTTGCACACAATGTTTTGGTTGGTCAGTATGATCGGGGAGGGCTTAAACTGATCGACTTGGTAGTTAGGAAGAATGCGCTGCGTCTCAAATTGATAAAAAAGTTCCTCGACACCGGATTCGATGCGGCGTGGAAGGATTTTTTCGCTTCGCATGTTGAAAAGTTGGGTGAGTATGGTGTCTATAATTTGTGTATGCTTCCCCAGCGGACTGCCCTGGATCGGGTCCCGCCTTTTGAGAGGGAAGTGTTTGAGGCGTGGGCTAGACTGCGGCCGTTTGTAGTTGCGGCCCCTTGCTCCTTGTGGCAGCTAGGGCAAATGCCTTTACGTTTTAACCCTGACATGCTCTCTGATCCTCCTGGGAGGAGGG
>NC_135432.1:35629739-35634739 GCF_051991255.1 Vanacampus margaritifer | reverse complement strand
GATGAGTTTTTGGTAAGATGCTACCGTACGAATCTGTTTTTAAGGCTAAGGATGAGTTAGCTGCGGGCAGCCGCATCTGTTAAGAAATTGGAACATAAATTGGATGAAGTGTTGACTGTGAAAGATGACCCGGGGGGAAAATTTGAACCAAGCGAGAGCTCTTGGCTTAGAAATGAATTGTTGAGTGTACGCGTTTGTTTGTTTGTTAAGCTCCATGGTGTGTTGTGGCCACGCGGTTTTTCGTTGTTTGTTTTAAATTGTGCGCGACGTGTCTGTGTCGCAGCCGTAACGTTGCGATGGATTGTGCGCGAATAAGTCGACATTTGAGCTATAAGTACGTGGTGAAGTTATTATTAGACGAATAAACGGTGTATTTTACAAATGAGTGCGCACTTCGGAGAGGTTTGTGTTCGTCTGTGGTTCAACAACTGAGACGCCACTGAATTAAGTTGAGGAGTTTGTGTTGTGTGTGTCTGGGTCTAGTTTGGTGAGTTGAAACTATGAATATGTGAAGCATGTGTGAATTGTGAGTTTAAAGGGGGGATTTGATTTCTTCTTGTTTTTGTGTTTTTTCTCCTCAATGCCTTTATGACAAGGGAGAGGAAACTGAAGTTACAGTAAGTGAAAGAAGGACTGAGTTTGTTGGAAGGCAGGTATTTTGTGTCTCCAAAAATGAGCGAGATAAGATAGGATGTATATGAATGGCGTTTTGTAGGAAGAGGAAAAGAGTAGATTTCAATGGAAAAGAGGTGGGAAAAATTTCCTCTCTCTCCAGTTTCTTTGTCCTCAAAAAAGGGGGAAAAAGAATGGTAGCAGGAAATCTGCATATTTTGAAAGGATGGGGGCCGTGAGCTGCTGTTTTAAGAAGGTGGTGATTTGTACTGTTGTCTGTTAAAATTAAATTAAACTAGATAAAAAAGGACAGGGGGGTGTGATACGTTTAGTCCTCTCTTCCATTGTCTCCATTTGGGAGACTTGTAGTCTGTTGTGTGTGTGAATAGCAGGGGTCTTCTAATACTAATCTGGTAAAATCAAATTGTTAAAATCAGATCTGTGTTTTTTATAGTTGAATGAGTAATAAAACCAACTTTTAATATAGTTGAATAAGTAATAAAACCAAATTTTAATTGAAATAGACTTTTCATTTTTGATTTTATATTTCCCCTGCATCTCTGATAACTTATTCATAGGTGTGAAAATGATTTAACCTTTGTCTTTATCTGAGTCCCATTCTAGAAGTCTGGAAAGGACTTCCATCCAAGTGGCCAGGGTGACTGACAGCTGTCACATTTTCTTAAATTTGAGGTAACACGTAATGAAGATGTCTATGGTAGACATATGCGTAAATATAGTACTACTACTTGCTATAGTGTAGTGATCAAATTCAAATAAAACCACAAAATTAAATAAAAGAATCAATTACAAATAGTTTGAAAAACAAAATATTTTGGGGAAATTTTTTATTTTATTTTTTCTTGGAAATTAAATGACAACAAGCAGTGTTCTCTTGCTATGATCTCATCTCCCTCTGTCTGTTCCGAGTGTATAAATGTTTCAGGCAGGTTCAATCTTTGACTGAAAGGTGTTTCACTTGGGTGACTCAACCAAAAAGTGCTGGAAATGGAATGAACAGCATTCTCCTGCTATGCTTGATGTTCAGAGTGGACGGCGAACTGAACAATGGTCACTTTCGGGGGGGAAGTGACCACACGGACTGCAAAAAGGATGGTACACTGTAAATCCGCTCGTCCTGTGACTGTTCAATGACTCTTATGCATTGTTTGAGCATAATGTCCAGCAACTTCTTGAGCAGACAGGATTATCATCGATTCTGCCATGATGAACTTTTCCTGAGAACTCCAGTACACAAAGCCCAGTGCCCGCTTTGAACTATGCCCTGCATAAACTGCTATCGACAAGGACAGGAAGGAATATGAACTACAGTTGTGGATTCAAAGTTCTGGAATCATCTGAGTTTGGTGCCTGAGGTCGTATGTTGTATTCTGTTTGTAGACATTTGCACTCTGTACTATGTCAGAAAGGAGATGTGATCTATAGCAACGCAGTTTCGGAAATTGAGAACAGCTTATGTGAATTAGGGTAGTATAAAATTTATTTTAATCTTTAAATACTATATTTTCCGTTGTTTGATGCTTGTTGAATTTGGCCTTCTATTTTTTTTCCATTTCTCTTTTATAACTTTGGCTTCTCAGAGTGGACTCAGATATGGAACACTTACGGCGAATTTGCTGGTTAAAATTTTTAATTTTGATTAAGCTCAACAGCACTGACCTTTGGATTCCACGGGGAATGCACAAAGGCAAAGTTCCCTGCTGTGTTTTACAAGCCCCCACTACTCTGTAGAAGAGGTGAGGTTAGTTAGCATCTTAAGAATACTTTTTGGTTGGTTTAAAGTAGGGATTTTGTTTTGTTTTTCTGATTATAACTCATTTCTTTTATTAGTTGAGATGGCAGATATTTGGAAGATTCGTGACCTGCAATAGATTAATGGGGTTATTTTAAATCTTTTTCTCATCTCTTCCTGACCCTAAAAGTCCTCCGCTGCAGGATTTTAATTTACATCTGCTTGAGTTGTTTTTCCAATTTACATTACAAACTCTTGCCTCAAAGGCTTTTGTTTTTATGGCTCCTGGCTAGCTCAGCTGGAGATCTTTTTATAGTTCTGGTGTTGGCCAAATTGTCACAATTTGGTTGTTTTTTAATCTACAGGACACAAGGTGTCTGTTTTTCCTCTTTGAAGCAGCAATTTGGAAGCGGCTGCAGTTTTCACATTCAGGTCTGAAATGATCAAAATTGATCTTTATCAGATGGGGGAATGATTGGTCTGTCTGAGTTTGTTGAAAAGGAAGTCTGATGTGAGAATGATTGGTCTGTCTGATGTGAGAATGACTGGTCTGTCTGTGTATCAAAAGGAAGTCTGATGTGAGAATGAAGTTTGGTGTGAGGAATTTACAGGCAGCGAATGGGGAGGATTTGACTTGGAGGAAACGTAAGTTCTACAAAGATGACAAAAGACGACCCTTATAGCAGAAATACGGTAAGGATGTTCCATTTCAGAAATGATTGAAAAGTATAATTTCTAGAGCCCATGGAATATGCCATTTAGGTGTGGAAGGAACATTGACACACCTGGGTGACATTTTTTCATGAGACAAGTTGTTAAAAATGAACTGCAGTGTTTATTTAAGGTATAAGTATAAATCTCTTCTCAGACTGTTCATGGCCCGGCCGGACATGAATAGTTCTGAGTTAAGATGATGTTGTTTTTAAATGATTTACACTGCTATAATAAGAAACCAGCATTAAAAATACAGAAATTTGATGTACGACAAAGAGCACATTTATGCTAAAATCTACAACAGTAAATATCATGGTAAAATATTTGATTAATCATTATCTACCATCATAAGGGTTTCCTAGGAAGATTGGATCAGACAAACCCACTTGAAAAAACAAAACTTCATAAGATATAGAAAAGGCATTGAGATTAAAACATATTTGATTTAGTATATTATCTCTGATCTCAAGGACATTGAAGAAAAATAGAAAAATTAAACAATTGGCCTCATAAAGTTTCAATGTCAACAAGACTTTCATTATTATGCCATTGAATGTACAAATGTCATTAAACGGATTCTGTTTGAATGCCACAACAAAAATAACTTTTTCCGTGTCCAACAGCATGTTTCAGGACCTACAGAACTTAAACAATTAACATTTGCTAAAGAACCAGGTGCTCTTTTCAAAGTAAAGAATGAAGACTATGTATGTTATGAGTGACTAAATGAAAATGATTTTGCACACAGATTGGTTTGCTGATCATAATGGTGGGGGCCACATCCACCACATGTGAGCCAAGAGGTCCCAGGCTCATCAAATCACATCAATTGACTCCGACTGAGGGGGTTGACTAAGCTGCTGATCTGCGTCCACACCAATTGGAGCCATCTAACGGATCCCACCACACCCGGTTCCAGTGTCTACCTGACAAGCTGCCCAAGGACGCAGAGGAAAGAAGATTCATTGGAGTGCCTTTTCCCTGGGCACGGATTGACACAGTTGGAAAAGCTGATCAAGTGTCAATCTGCTGTTTGAAAGGGGGAAATCACTCAAATCCCCTTTTCATCAATTCACAAGGATTGAGTCACACTGGGAATGAAGTCCCGTGACCTTTCCTGCGATCTCTGGCAGTGAGCCAGGGTTCGGAAAGAGGCTGACAAACGCCTCTTTTTAAAAAATTGACCAACTGTCGAACGCACTTTTCATTCAACAAGACCTTCACCAGGAGATGGCTTCGAGGGACAGACACATCTGCTATTGCGTCGTGACACTTAACCACATCACATAGTGTTATGTCTCACATTTATTATGTCCCTTCCACTGAATTTTTTAATGAATCAAACTGAATTTTGACTGCTAAGCCCATCTATCTTTCTCTCTCTCTCTTTCTCTCTCTCTCTCACCTGCTATTCTTATTTTCTGAACTCCACACAAACATTGCTTCATTTTTGCGACGATCAAGATTCGCGCTGGACTTTCTCTCTAGACTATTGTGGGATTAAATGTCCGGTTTTTGAATTTATAGAAGTTCAATGGTAGGACTGAAGACATTTAACATTTTCAATTTTATGTTTTACTGTTTTTGAATTTACTTATAGGCATATCAATGTGATATAATCATGAGTGTTTAAAAGAATACAGTGGGATGGTGATTTTGTGAACTTTATTTGATCTTTGTACCCTCAAATGCTGTTGGAGGGGCAATGTGCATGATGTGTCAGAGTCTCTTGTCATTTAGGGACTGAAGGTCTGGGGTCAGATTTTGATTACTTCTGTTCCCCCAATCAAGAAGGGGAACTGTATAAAGATGTCTGTTTACCATCAACCTTACACCTTTGTTCAATCTAGGAGATGACATGTCTGCCCTTTGTTCAATCAAGAGCCGGGAGGAGGAACCTTTTATCTTTTTTGTATAAATG
>NC_135432.1:35619739-35622239 GCF_051991255.1 Vanacampus margaritifer | reverse complement strand
TTTTTGTTGCAGACGGTGTGGGGCCCAAGGCCATTATGCGCGGGAGTGTACAGAGCCCAGGGCCGCTAAATGTAAGGACTGTCATCAGTATCCCTCTGTGTGTGGATGCTCCGGCCACCTCGCCTCTGACCCGGAGGAAGGAGGTGGGGGTCCCCCACCTACGGTTGAAGTAGTGCACGGCCCTGGATCGAGAGAGGCCCTGTTAGATCGGGATGTGGAACCGGGTATACCTGACCCGGTGGCATTGGTGCCTGTGGTGGGGGGGGGCTGGTGAAATGTCTCACAGTCCTGCCCCTGAGCAGGAGGGGGGGGCAGTGTCCTGCCCTACCTCTAATATCGTGGTGGCAGGGGCTGGACCGGGGAGGGGGATGGGTGAGGATCTGGCTCCACACCTTACCCCTGAAGCGGGGGAGCAGGCACTGAAGTCAGGCCAGACTCCCAAGTCTCAGCGCTCGAGGGCGGGCAGCAGGAGTCAGGTGCCGCATAGGCGGCCACTGTCTAAGGGTAGTGACAGGTCCAGATCACCGACCGGGAGGGTTGGGTCGAAACATGCCGATGGGTTTTGTGAGACCCAGCCTGGTAGTGATCGGCGGACAGGGCTGCAGGGTGAGGGCCCAGTCTCATGCGGCACTGCCCGTTCTGAGTCTGCCACTGTAGATGCCACAACTGTTCCTACAGGCGTCGATCCCCAAGGGAATGAGGTCGCCCCGACAAAGACGAACAGGAAGTCTAAACGGTAGTCTAGGTCAGGATGATGGTTCAACTCCTTTTTTTCTTCCTATTGACGCTCTCCCTAGTCTCCATTAATGCCCGGAGCTTGAGGAATAGGGAAAAGATGCACAGTGTGTTTCACGACACCACCTGGGACGTGCTGTGCATCCAGGAGACTTGGTGGGAGGCGGAGCATCTTCGCAAGGTAGAGGATATGGACATTGGTGTTTTGTACTGTGCTTTGGGCTCTGCACACTCCCGTGGTGTGGCTGTCCTAGTTAAGCCGGGTGTTTTCGGCGGGTCTTCTTTAGTGCATGCGGACCCACATGGCCGCTTTATAGTGATTGATTTTCTGCGTGGCTCCACTAAATTTCGCCTTATAAATGTTTATGCGCCTAGTGAGGAGATGGAGAGGAAAACCTTCTTCGTTTCTGTTTTTCCTTATGTTACTGATTCCTCGTTTTTGATTGGCGACTTTAATATAGCGTTGTCAAAAATCGATCTCGGTCCGAACAACACATTCAGGAATGACGTTAGTCGAAGTTTTTTGATTGATGCTGCAGTGGCTGCTGATTTGTCCGAGGTCTGGAGAGGTCTCAACCCCCTGAAAAGGGACTATTCCCGGCGTCAGGTGGTGCAGCGGGTCCTCCTCCAGTCTCGGATAGATCTGTGTTTTGTTTCAAGTGCTTTATGGAAGTACATCGGTGGCAGCTCCTATGCATGTGTGGGCTGGAGCGATCACTCCCTTTTTTCCGTCAAACTTGACTTCCTGGGTGGTAAGAGGAATGGGGGGGTCTGGGTTTTTAATAATATGCTGCTTGCCGACCCCACTTTTGTAAATAAGATGGAGCACCTTTTTGATTGTTTTGATGATGAAATGGGAATTTGTGACTCTTTGGTTGATTGGTGGGAGCAGGCAAAGGCTAAAATTAAAAAGCTGTGCCTACGTTATAGTAAGCAGAGGAGGTGGGAGGAGTCCATCAGGGAGCACACGGTCCGGAGCCACCTCCAGGGACTTGCCGCCACCTCTGGTTTAGGCCCGGTAGATCCTGAGTATCTGGTGCTGCAGGAAGAGCTCAGGACTATACAGGTTAGTCGTGCTAGAGGGGCGGCACTTAGATCCAGGGCCCAGTATGCGGTAGAGGGCGAGCGCTCCACAGCTTTCTTTTTTGGTTTAGAGAAGTCCAGGCAGAGCAAGCTATACTTGGATGGCCTGTTGGATGAGTCAGGCAGGTGTCATAGTGATTTGGATGAGATTTTGGATATTGTAGGTAGGTTTTATGCAGATTTGTTTGATGGGGAAGGGACCAACGAGGTAAGCTGTAGTCAGGCTTTAGGTGCGCTTGATGGGTCTCTGAGCCCTAGTGACGCTGACAGCTGTGACGCGCCTATTTCTTTGGCAGAGGTTTCTGCAGCAATTAGGGGTCTCAATGCCTGTAGGAGTCCAGGAGAGGATGGTTTGAGCGCAGAGTTTTATAGTGCTTTCGCTCACAGGTTAGCCCCGATTCTCCATACTCTGTATGGCGATATTAAGAGAGAGGGTCGGGTTTCGGACTCCTTTTCTCTTAGTATTGTGACTTTGATCTTTAAGAAGGGTGATAAGCGGTGCCTGGCCAATTACAGACCAATAAGTCTCCTTAACACCGATTATAAAATACTGGCAAAAGTATTAGCACATAGGTTGAAAGGTGTGATTGGTAAAGTGGTTGCCAGTACACAGGCGTATTGTGTCCCGGGACGGGACATTTCTGACACGATACTCTCCCTAAAGTTTTTGTTGAAGGAGATG
>NC_135432.1:35609739-35612239 GCF_051991255.1 Vanacampus margaritifer | reverse complement strand
AGTCTGCCACTGTAGATGCCACAACTGTTCCTACAGGCGTCGATCCCCAAGGGAATGAGGTCGCCCCGACAAAGACGAACAGGAAGTCTAAACGGTAGTCTAGATCAGGATGATGGTTCAACTTCCTTTTTTCTTCCTAATGACGCTCTCCCTAGTCTCCATTAATGCCCGGAGCTTGAGGAATAGGGAAAAGATGCACAGTGTGTTTCACGACACCACCTGGGACGTGCTGTGCATCCAGGAGACGTGGTGGGAGGCGGAGCATCATCGCAAGGTAGAGGATATGGACATTGGTGTTTTGTACTGTGCTTTGGGCTCTGCACACTCCCGTGGTGTGGCTGTCCTAGTTAAGCCGGGTGTTTTCGGCGGGTCTTCTTTAGTGCATGCGGACCCACATGGCCGCTTTATAGTGATTGATTTTCTGCGTGGCTCCACTAAATTTCGCCTTATAAATGTTTATGCGCCTAGTGAGGAGATGGAGAGGAAAACCTTCTTCGTTTCTGTTTTTCCTTATGTTACTGATTCCTCGTTTTTGATTGGCGACTTTAATATAGCGTTGTCAAAAATCGATCTCGGTCCGAACAACACATTCAGGAATGACGTTAGTCTAAGTTTTTTGATTGATGCTGCAGTGGCTGCTGATTTGTCCGAGGTCTGGAGAGGTCTCAACCCCCTGAAAAGGGACTATTCCCGGCGTCAGGTGGTGCAGGGGGTCCTCCTCCAGTCTCGGATAGATCTGTGTTTTGTTTCAAGTGCTTTATGGAAGTACATCGGTGGCAGCTCCTATGCATGTGTGGGCTGGAGCGATCACTCCCTTTTTTCCGTCAAACTTGACTTCCTGGGTGGTAAGAGGAATGGGGGGGTCTGGGTTTTTAATAATATGCTGCTTGCCGACCCCACTTTTGTAAATAAGATGGAGCACCTTTTTGATTGTTTTGATGATGAAATGGGAATTTGTGACTCTTTGGTTGATTGGTGGGAGCAGGCAAAGGCTAAAATTAAAAAGCTGTGCCTACGTTATAGTAAGCAGAGGAGGTGGGAGGAGTCCATCAGGGAGCACACGGTCCGGAGCCAACTCCAGAGGCTTGCCGCCACCTCTGGTTTAGGCCCGGTAGATCCTGAGTATCTGGTGCTGCAGGAAGAGCTCAGGACTATACAGGTTAGTCGTGCTAGAGGGGCGGCACTTAGATCCAGGGCCCAGTATGCGGTAGAGGGCGAGCGCTCCACAGCTTTCTTTTTTGGTTTAGAGAAGTCCAGGCAGAGCAAGCTATACTTGGATGGCCTGTTGGATGAGTCAGGCAGGTGTCATAGTGATTTGGATGAGATTTTGGATATTGTAGGTAGGTTTTATGCAGATTTGTTTGATGGGGAAGGGATTAACGAGGTAAGCTGTAGTCAGGCTTTAGGTGCGCTTGAAGGGTCTCTGAGCCCTAGTGACGCTGACAGCTGCGACGCGCCTATTTCTTTGGCAGAGGTTTCTGCAGCAATTAGGGGTCTCAATGCCTGTAGGAGTCCAGGAGAGGATGGTTTGAGCGCAGAGTTTTATAGTGCTTTCGCCCACAGGTTAGCCCCGATTCTCCATACTCTGTATGGCGATATTGAGAGAGAGGGTCGGGTTTCGGACTCCTTTTCTCTTAGTATTGTGACTTTGATTTTTAAGAAGGGTGATAAGCGGTGCCTGGCCAATTACAGACCAATAAGTCTCCTTAACACCGATTATAAAATACTGGCAAAAGTATTAGCACATAGGTTGAAAGGTGTGATTGGTAAAGTGGTTGCCAGTACACAGGCGTATTGTGTCCCGGGACGGGACATTTCTGACACGATACTCTCCCTAAAGTTTTTGTTGAAGGAGATGCATGTCTCTGGGGGGATTCATGTTTCAGTTGATTTCAGTAAAGCATTTGATAGGGTTGAGCATTGTTTTCTTTACCGTGTTTTGGAGAAATTTGGTTTTAAAAATGGCTTCGTGAACTGGATTAAACTTTTGTATTCCAGTGCGGTCAGCCGTGTAAAATGCAATGGACTCCTGTCGAATAGCTTCCCTTTGCGGAGGTCGGTAAGGCAGGGGTGTCCTTTGAGTGCACTCCTCTATAGTATAGTGGCCGAGCCTTTGGCCGCTATGCTCAAGAGGGATGGGGCTGTGCACGGAATTGTGAGTCCATCTGGTAAGGAATATAAGATCTTTCAATATGCGGATGACACCAATTTGGTTTTGCGCGATGTGGGGAGCCTCAATGTTGCTCTCCACACCCTGAACGTTTATTGCCTTGCCTCAGGAGCAAAGATAAATTTCGAAAAGACGTCTGTGTCCTACTGCGGGGGCATCGTGGCCCCGCCGAATGTTTGGGGCGTCAGGGATGCAGGGGATTCTTATAGGGTTCTTGGTGTGCCCTTGGGTAGGGATGAGGTGACCTGTCGGGATTGTTTGTGGTCTGGCTTGTAAAGCAGTGTGTGCACCCGAATGAATCTGTGGAAAATGCGTGGTCTTCACTTAAAA
>NC_135432.1:35602239-35604739 GCF_051991255.1 Vanacampus margaritifer | reverse complement strand
AGATTTACGGCCATACTACCCTGAGAAAGCCCGATCTCGTCGGATCTTGGAAGCTAAGCAGGTTTGGGCCTGGTTAGTACTTGGATGGCAGACCGCCTGGGAATACCAGGTGCTGTAAGCTTTTTTTTTTGCACCTCCATGGCAAAAGTCAACTTTCTTAAAAGACCTCAAGTACACTAGCTACTTGCTAACAGACAGCCGCACGCTAAACTGACAGGATGAGAGCTGAACATGCAGTCAAAATGTTTTTCTGTCCCAAGTTTAGACGAGTGTAACCTTTAAAAGAGTCAACTGTTTTCTTTTTCTCGGCTTACGGCCATACTACCCTGAGAACGGCCGATCTCGTCCGATCTCGGAAGCTAAGCAGGGTTGGGCCTGGTTAGTACTTGGATGTGAGACCGCCTGGGAATACCAGGTGCTGTACGCTTTTTTTTTTGCACCTCCATTGCAAAAGTCAACTTTCTTAAAAGACCTCAAGTACACTAGCTACTTGCTAACAGACAGCCGCACGCTAAACTGACAGGATGAGAGCTGAACATGCAGTCAAAATGTTTTTCTGTCCCAAGTTTAGACGAGAGTAACCTGTAAAAGAGTCAACTGTTTTCTTTTTCTCGGCTTACGGCCATACTACCCTGAGAACGCCCGATCTCGGAAGCTAAGCAGGTTTGGGCCTGGTTAGTACTTGGATGGGAGACCGCCTGGGAATACCAGGTGCTGTAAGCTTTTTTTTTGCACCTCCATGGCAAAAGTCAGCTTTCTTAAAAGACCTCAAGTACACTAGCTACTTGCTAACAGACAGCCGCACGCTAAACTGACAGGATGAGAGCTGAACATGCAGTCAAAATGTTTTTCTGTCCCAAGTTTAGACGAGTGTAAACTTTAAAAGAGTCAACTGTTTTCTTTTTCTCGCCTTATGGCCATACTACCCTGAGAACGCCCGATCTTGTCCGATCTCGGAAGCTCAGCAGGGTCGGGCCTGGTTAGTACTTGGATGGGAGACCGCCTGGGAATACCAGGTGCTGTAAGCTTTTTTTTTGCACCTCTATGGCAAAAGTCAACTTTCTTTAAAATACCTCAAGTACACTATTTACTTGCTAACAGACAGCCGCACGCTAAACTGACAGGATGAGAGCTGAACATGCAGTCAAAATGTTTTTCTGTCCCAATTTTAGACGAGTGTAACCTTTAAAAGTGTCAACTGTTTTCTTTTTCTCGGCTTACGGCCATACTACCCTGAGAAAGCCCGATCTCGTCGGATCTTGGAAGCTAAGCAGGTTTGGGCCTGGTTAGTACTTGGATGGCAGACCGCCTGGGAATACCAGGTGCTGTAAGCTTTTTTTTTGCACCTCCATGGCAAAAGTCAACTTTCTTAAAAGACCTCAAGTACACTAGCTACTTGCTAACAGACAGCCGCACGCTAAACTGACAGGATGAGAGCTGAACATGCAGTCAAAATGTTTTTCTGTCCCAAGTTTAGACGAGTGTAACCTTTAAAAGAGTCAACTGTTTTCTTTTTCTTGGCATACGGCCATACTACCCTGAGAACGTCCGATCTCGGAAGCTAAGCATGGTCGGGCCTGGTTAGTACTTGGATGGGAGACCGCCTGGGAATACCAGCTGCTGTAAGCTTTTTTTTTGCAGCTCCATGGCAAAAGTCAACTTTCTTAAAAGACCTCAAGTACACTAGCTACTTGCTAACAGACAGCCGCACGCTAAACTGACAGGATGAGAGCTGAACATGCAGTCAAAATGTTTTTCTGTCCCAAGTTTAGACAAGTGTAACCTTTAAAAGAGTCAACTGTTTTCTTTTTCTCGGCTTACGGCCATACTACCCTGAGAACGCCCGATCTCGGAAGCTAAGCACGGTCGGGCCTGGTTAGTACTTGGATGGGAGACCGCCTGGGAATACCAGGTGATGTAAGCTTTTTTTTTTTGCACCTTGTTGGAATTTATTTCTAAATCAACATAAACTCAAGTTAGTAATCTGACTCCAATTTGTGACCTTACCCAACTGCCACTCATCCAACAATATGCGCGCTCGTTCTGCAATAGAAAGGTATCAGGAAGCCGGCATTTTCACACACGAGTGGATTTATTCCTAACACACAGATCTAATACAATCACCTGGGTCTCGGGTCCCTCTCAATACAGCTCTGTACGCCTCTGTTGCCACCAGCCGACGTTCTCCACACCCGAGTTGCCCAGCAATGAGTTATACTACACAATATGCAAATGGCACAGCAACAAAGGCATCCTGGCATTATTCTATTGGCTATGTGTATACTGCAGTTAACTTTAGCTTGCTCTCATTGGTCTTTCTTCCCCTGCAGAATCGCTTGCTTGCTCCTCCTGGTTGTAGTTTCCTCACAGTATTTTTCCACCAGCTGCCTCCATGTTATCTCCTCTGGATCCTCTCCGCGACTGGCACCGTTTGTTCTGAAACATTCCATTCTTGCACTCCCTTGCCTCCCACATCCTGTTTTGTTCCACCATTTACCCG
>NC_135432.1:35594739-35599739 GCF_051991255.1 Vanacampus margaritifer | reverse complement strand
AACATAAACTCAAGTTAGTAATCTGACTCCAATTTGTGACCTTACCCAACTGCCACTCATCCAACAATATGCGCGCTCGTTCTGCAATAGAAAGGTATCAGGAAGCCGGCATTTTCACACACGAGTGGATTTATTCCTAACACACAGATCTAATACAATCACCTGGGTCTCGGGTCCCTCTCAATACAGCTCTGTACGCCTCTGTTGCCACCAGCCGACGTTCTCCACACCCGAGTTGCCCAGCAATGAGTTATACTACACAATATGCAAATGGCACAGCAACAAAGGCATCCTGGCATTATTCTATTGGCTATGTGTATACTGCAGTTAACTTTAGCTTGCTCTCATTGGTCTTTCTTCCCCTGCAGAATCGTTTGCTTGCTCCTCCTGGTTGTAGTTTCCTCACAGTATTTTTCCACCAGCTGCCTCCGTGTTATCTCCTCTGGATCCTCTCCGCGACTGGCACCGTTTGTTCTGAAACATTCCATTCTTGCACTCCCTTGCCTCCCACATCCTGTTTTGTTCCACCATTTACCCGCTCAGCACTCCACAGTATCACATTCTCATACACAGGATGAAATGAACTACTTTAAGCTCAAACTATTATGTTCCTTTAACCTCCATGGCAAAAGTAAACTTTCACAAAAGACCTCAAGTATACTAGCTACTTGCTAACAGACAGCCGCACGCTAAACTGAGAGGATGAGAGCTGAACATGCAGTCAAAATGTTTTTCTGTCCCAAGTTTAGACGAGTGTAACTTTTAAAAGAGTCAACTGTTTTCTTTTTCTCTGCTTACGGCCATACTACCCTGAGAACGTCAGATCTCGGAAGCTAAGCAGGGTCGGGCCTGGTTAGTACTTGGATGGGAGACCGCCTGGGAATACCAGTTTCTGTAAGCTTTTTTTTTGCACCTCCATGATAACTGTCAACTTTCTTAAAAGACCTCAAGTACACTAGCTACTTGCTAACAGACAGCCGCACGCTAAACTGACAGGATGAGAGCTGAACATGCAGTCAAAATGTTTTTCTGTCCCAAGTTTAGACGAGTGCAACCTTTAAAAGAGTCAACTGTTTTCCTTTTCTCGGCTTACGGCCATACTACCCCGAGAACGCCCGATCTCGTCCGATCTCGGAAGCTAAGCACGGTCGGGCCTAGTTAGTACTTGGATGGGAGACTGCCTGGGAATACCAGGTGCTGTAAGCTTTTTTTTTTGCACCTCCATGGCAAGAGTCAACTTTCACAAAAGACCTCAAGTACACTAGCTACTTGCTAACAGACAGCCGCACGCTAAACTGACAGGATGAGAGCTGAACATGCAGTCAAAATGTTTTTCTGTCCCAAGTTTAGACGAGTGTAACCTTTAAAAGAGTCAACTGTTTTCTTTTTCTCGGCTTACGGCCATACTACCCTGAGAACGCCCAGGTGTGGTTGATTGGTTGCAGCTGAGCTGATTGTGCCTGTGTGTGTCAGTTGGGCTGTGTGCTCCCCATTATGTGGTTTTGTGTTCTTTCTTTGTCTGTTTTTGAATTCATTTTGGTTATTTTTTCTTTATTTTTGTGTTAGTTTTCAGTTTCTTTCTCCTCCCAGCTTCCTTGGCTGTGGAGGAGGGTTTATTCCCCCCCCCAGAGCTTTTTGCTCTGTTTCGACTGTTGGAATGGATGTGGCCTTTGCTGGGCCCAGGATGTCTGGAATGGTGAATGGTGAGTTTTCTGGCAGGATGGTTGGCAGTGATGTGGGTGCGAATGATGTTCGAAGTGGTATGAGTGTGGTGCACAAGCGTAAAGTGTGTTTCGATAAAGAGCTGACGGTGTTTTTGGAGCTCGAAGGTGGTGCTGGTCTGTCTCCGTTGGCTCTGCTGAGGGCTACCAAGGAAGTCTGTGGTACAATTCTGGCCTGTCGAATGATTACCAAAGACAGGTTCGAAATGACTGTGGCATCCCAGGTGGCCAAGGATAAATTGTTAGATGGGTTTAAGATCGGGGAAATTAGGGTTCACGGGAGGGATATCTGTGTGGATGAACTTGTTGTGTCTTTCCTGGGCCTGCCAGCTTACATTGAGGATGAGGAAATCCTGCAGAAGCTACTCGCTTGGGGTGTTTCGGCCGTGTCCGAGGTGAGGAGACGTATGTGGCCGGGGACAAACATAGCCGATGGGACGAGGTTTGTAAAGGTCCGCTTTACAAACCAAGTGCGTTCTCTACCATATTCCGTCAGGTTTAACACGGCGGGGGGGCCTGAATATTTTAGGGTCATTCATGACAGGCAAGTGAAGGTGTGCAGGGGGTGTCTCCAGCCTGACCATGTGTTGCGTGAATGCCCTGATTTTTGTTGCAGACGGTGTGGGGCCCAAGGCCATTATGCGCGGGAGTGTACAGAGCCCAGGGCCGCTAAATGTAAGGACTGTCATCAGTATCCCTCTGTGTGTGGATGCTCCGGCCACCTCGCCTCTGACCCAGAGGAAGGAGGTGGGGGTCCCCCACCTACGGTTGAAGTAGAGCACGGCCCTGGATCGGGAGAGGCCCTGTTAGATCGGGATGTGGAACCGGATATACCTGACCAGGTGGCATTGGTGCCTGTGGTGGGGGGGGCTGGTGAAATGTCTCACAGTCCTGCCCCCGAGCAGGAGGGGGGGGCAGTGTCCTGCCCTACCTCTAATATCGTGGTGGCAGGGGCTGGACCGGGGAGGGGGATGGGTGAGGATCTGGCTCCACACCTTACCCCTGAAGCGGGGGAGCAGGCACTGAAGTCAGGCCAGACTCCCAAGTCTCAGCGCTCGAGAGCGGGCAGCAGGAGTCAGGTGCCGCATAGGCGGCCACTGTCTAAGAGTAGTGACAGGTCCAGATCACCGACCGGGAGGGTTGGGTCGAAACATGCCGATGGGTTTTGTGAGACCCAGCCTGGTAGTGATCGGCGGTCAGGGCTGCGGGGTGAGGGCCCCGTCTCATGCGGCACTGCCCGTTCTGAGTCTGCCACTGTAGATGCCACAACTGTTCCTACGGGCGTCGATCCCCAAGGGAATGAGGTCGCCCCGACAAAGACGAACAGGAAGTCTAAACGGTAGTCTAGATCAGGATGATGGTTCAACTCCTTTTTTTCTTCCTAATGACGCTCTCCCTAGTCTCCATTAATGCCCGGAGCTTGAGGAATAGGGAAAAGATGCACAGTGTGTTTCACGACACCACCTGGGACGTGCTGTGCATCCAGGAGACGTGGTGGGAGGCGGAGCATCTTCGCAAGGTAGAGGATATGGACATTGGTGTTTTGTACTGTGCTTTGGGCTCTGCACACTCCCGTGGTGTGGCTGTCCTAGTTAAGCCGGGTGTTTTCGGCGGGTCTTCTTTAGTGCGTGCGGACCCACATGGCCGCTTTATAGTGATTGATTTTCTGCGTGGCTCCACTAAATTTCGCCTTATAAATGTTTATGCGCCTAGTGAGGAGATGGAGAGGAAAACCTTCTTCGTTTCTGTTTTTCCTTATGTTACTGATTCCTCGTTTTTGATTGGCGACTTTAATATAGCGTTGTCAAAAATCGATCTCGGTCCGAACAACACATTCAGGAATGACGTTAGTCGAAGTTTTTTGATTGATGCTGCAGTGGCTGCTGATTTGTCCGAGGTCTGGAGAGGTCTCAACCCCCTGAAAAGGGACTATTCCCGGCGTCAGGTGGTGCAGGGGGTCCTCCTCCAGTCTCGGATAGATCTGTGTTTTGTTTCGAGTGCTTTATGGAAGTACATCGGTGGCAGCTCCTATGCATGTGTGGGCTGGAGCGATCACTCCCTTTTTTCCGTCAAACTTGACTTCCTGGGTGGTAAGAGGAATGGGGGGGTCTGGGTTTTTAATAATATGCTGCTTGCCGACCCCACTTTTGTAAATAAGATGGAGCACCTTTTTGATTGTTTTGATGATGAAATGGGAATTTGTGACTCTTTGGTTGATTGGTGGGAGCAGGCAAAGGCTAAAATTAAAAAGCTGTGCCTACGTTATAGTAAGCAGAGGAGGTGGGAGGAGTCCATCAGGGAGCACACGGTCCGGAGCCACCTCCAGGGACTTGCCGCCACCTCTGGTTTAGGCCCGGTAGATCCTGAGTATCTGGTGCTGCAGGAAGAGCTCAGGACTATACAGGTTAGTCGTGCTAGAGGGGCGGCACTTAGATCCAGGGCCCAGTATGCGGTAGAGGGCGAGCGCTCCACAGCTTTCTTTTTTGGTTTAGAGAAGTCCAGGCAGAGCAAGCTATACTTGGATGGCCTGTTGGATGAGTCAGGCAGGTGTCATAGTGATTTGGATGAGATTTTGGATATTGTAGGTAGGTTTTATGCAGATTTGTTTGATGGGGAAGGGATCAACGAGGTAAGCTGTAGTCAGGCTTTAGGTGCGCTTGATGGGTCTCTGAGCCCTAGTGACGCTGACAGCTGCGACGCGCCTATTTCTTTGGCAGAGGTTTCTGCAGCAATTAGGGGTCTCAATGCCTGTAGGAGTCCAGGAGAGGATGGTTTGAGCGCAGAGTTTTATAGTGCTTTCGCTCACAGGTTAGCCCCGATTCTCCATACTCTGTATGGCGATATTGAGAGAGAGGGTCGGGTTTCGGACTCCTTTTCTCTTAGTATTGTGACTTTGATCTTTAAGAAGGGTGATAAGCGGTGCCTGGCCAATTACAGACCAATAAGTCTCCTTAACACCGATTATAAAATACTGGCAAAAGTATTAGCACATAGGTTGAAAGGTGTGATTGGTAAAGTGGTTGCCAGTACACAGGCGTATTGTGTCCCGGGACGGGACATTTCTGACACGATACTCTCCCTAAAGTTTTTGTTGAAGGAGATGCATGTCTCTGGGGGGATTCATGTTTCAGTTGATTTCAGTAAAGCATTTGATAGGGTTGAGCATTGTTTTCTTTACCGTGTTTTGGAGAAATTTGGTTTTAAAAATGGCTTCGTGAACTGGATTAAACTTTTGTATTCCAGTGCGGTCAGCCGTGTAAAATGCAATGGACTCCTGTC
>NC_135432.1:35547239-35552239 GCF_051991255.1 Vanacampus margaritifer | reverse complement strand
TCTTTTTCTCGGCTTACGGCCATACTACCCTGAGAACGCCCAGGTGTGGTTGATTGGTTGCAGCTGAGCTGATTGTGCCTGTGTGTGTCAGTTGGGCTGTGTGCTCCCCATTATGTGGTTTTGTGTTCTTTCTTTGTCTGTTTTTGAATTCATTTTGGTTATTTTTTCTTTATTTTTGTGTTAGTTTTCAGTTTCTTTCTCCTCCCAGCTTCCTTGGCTGTGGAGGAGGGTTTATTCCCCCCCCCCCCCAGAGCTTTTTGCTCTGTTTCGACTGTTGGAATGGATGTGGCCTTTGCTGGGCCCAGGATGTCTGGAATGGTGAATGGTGAGTTTTCTGGCAGGATGGTTGGCAGTGATGTGGGTGCGAATGATGTTCGAAGTGGTATGAGTGTGGTGCACAAGCGTAAAGTGTGTTTCGATAAAGAGCTGACGGTGTTTTTGGAGCTCGAAGGTGGTGCTGGTCTGTCTCCGTTGGCTCTGCTGAGGGCTACCAAGGAAGTCTGTGGTACAATTCTGGCCTGTCGAATGATTACCAAAGACAGGTTCGAAATGACTGTGGCATCCCAGGTGGCCAAGGATAAATTGTTAGATGGGTTTAAGATCGGGGAAATTAGGGTTCACGGGAGGGATATCTGTGTGGATGAACTTGTTGTGTCTTTCCTGGGCCTGCCAGCTTACATTGAGGATGAGGAAATCCTGCAGAAGCTACTCGCTTGGGGTGTTTCGGCCGTGTCCGAGGTGAGGAGACGTATGTGGCCGGGGACAAACATAGCCGATGGGACGAGGTTTGTAAAGGTCCGCTTTACAAACCAAGTGCGTTCTCTACCATATTCCGTCAGGTTTAACACGGCGGGGGGGCCTGAATATTTTAGGGTCATTCATGACAGGCAAGTGAAGGTGTGCAGGGGGTGTCTCCAGCCTGACCATGTGTTGCGTGAATGCCCTGATTTTTGTTGCAGACGGTGTGGGGCCCAAGGCCATTATGCGCGGGAGTGTACAGAGCCCAGGGCCGCTAAATGTAAGGACTGTCATCAGTATCCCTCTGTGTGTGGATGCTCCGGCCACCTCGCCTCTGACCCAGATGAAGGAGGTGGGGGTCCCCCACCTACGGTTGAAGTAGAGCACGGCCCTGGATCGAGAGAGGCCCTGTTAGATCGGGATGTGGAACCGGATATACCTGACCAGGTGGCATTGGTGCCTGTGGTGGGGGGGGCTGGTGAAATGTCTCACAGTCCTGCCCCCGAGCAGGAGGGGGGGGCAGTGTCCTGCCCTACCTCTAATATCGTGGTGGCAGGGGCTGGACCGGGGAGGGGGATGGGTGAGGATCTGGCTCCACACCTTACCCCTGAAGCGGGGGAGCAGGCACTGAAGTCAGGCCAGACTCCCAAGTCTCAGCGCTCGAGAGCGGGCAGCAGGAGTCAGGTGCCGCATAGGCGGCCACTGTCTAAGAGTAGTGACAGGTCCAGATCACCGACCGGGAGGGTTGGGTCGAAACATGCCGATGGGTTTTGTGAGACCCAGCCTGGTAGTGATCGGCGGTCAGGGCTGCGGGGTGAGGGCCCCGTCTCATGCGGCACTGCCCGTTCTGAGTCTGCCACTGTAGATGCCACAACTGTTCCTACGGGCGTCGATCCCCAAGGGAATGAGGTCGCCCCGACAAAGACGAACAGGAAGTCTAAACGGTAGTCTAGATCAGGATGATGGTTCAACTCCTTTTTTTCTTCCTAATGACGCTCTCCCTAGTCTCCATTAATGCCCGGAGCTTGAGGAATAGGGAAAAGATGCACAGTGTGTTTCACGACACCACCTGGGACGTGCTGTGCATCCAGGAGACGTGGTGGGAGGCGGAGCATCTTCGCAAGGT
Source organism: Vanacampus margaritifer (assembly GCF_051991255.1). Lineage (NCBI taxonomy): Eukaryota > Metazoa > Chordata > Actinopteri > Syngnathiformes > Syngnathidae > Vanacampus > Vanacampus margaritifer. Next base: position 35,550,375 of record NC_135432.1, on the reverse strand, counting down.
AGAGGATATGGACATTGGTGTTTTGTACTGTGCTTTGGGCTCTGCACACTCCCGTGGTGTGGCTGTCCTAGTTAAGCCGGGTGTTTTCGGCGGGTCTTCTTTAGTGCGTGCGGACCCACATGGCCGCTTTATAGTGATTGATTTTCTGCGTGGCTCCACTAAATTTCGCCTTATAAATGTTTATGCGCCTAGTGAGGAGATGGAGAGGAAAACCTTCTTCGTTTCTGTTTTTCCTTATGTTACTGATTCCTCGTTTTTGATTGGCGACTTTAATATAGCGTTGTCAAAAATCGATCTCGGTCCGAACAACACATTCAGGAATGACGTTAGTCGAAGTTTTTTGATTGATGCTGCAGTGGCTGCTGATTTGTCCGAGGTCTGGAGAGGTCTCAACCCCCTGAAAAGGGACTATTCCCGGCGTCAGGTGGTGCAGGGGGTCCTCCTCCAGTCTCGGATAGATCTGTGTTTTGTTTCGAGTGCTTTATGGAAGTACATCGGTGGCAGCTCCTATGCATGTGTGGGCTGGAGCGATCACTCCCTTTTTTCCGTCAAACTTGACTTCCTGGGTGGTAAGAGGAATGGGGGGGTCTGGGTTTTTAATAATATGCTGCTTGCCGACCCCACTTTTGTAAATAAGATGGAGCACCTTTTTGATTGTTTTGATGATGAAATGGGAATTTGTGACTCTTTGGTTGATTGGTGGGAGCAGGCAAAGGCTAAAATTAAAAAGCTGTGCCTACGTTATAGTAAGCAGAGGAGGTGGGAGGAGTCCATCAGGGAGCACACGGTCCGGAGCCACCTCCAGGGACTTGCCGCCACCTCTGGTTTAGGCCCGGTAGATCCTGAGTATCTGGTGCTGCAGGAAGAGCTCAGGACTATACAGGTTAGTCGTGCTAGAGGGGCGGCACTTAGATCCAGGGCCCAGTATGCGGTAGAGGGCGAGCGCTCCACAGCTTTCTTTTTTGGTTTAGAGAAGTCCAGGCAGAGCAAGCTATACTTGGATGGCCTGTTGGATGAGTCAGGCAGGTGTCATAGTGATTTGGATGAGATTTTGGATATTGTAGGTAGGTTTTATGCAGATTTGTTTGATGGGGAAGGGATCAACGAGGTAAGCTGTAGTCAGGCTTTAGGTGCGCTTGATGGGTCTCTGAGCCCTAGTGACGCTGACAGCTGTGACGCGCCTATTTCTTTGGCAGAGGTTTCTGCAGCAATTAGGGGTCTCAATGCCTGTAGGAGTCCAGGAGAGGATGGTTTGAGCGCAGAGTTTTATAGTGCTTTCGCTCACAGGTTAGCCCCGATTCTCCATACTCTGTATGGCGATATTGAGAGAGAGGGTCGGGTTTCGGACTCCTTTTCTCTTAGTATTGTGACTTTGATCTTTAAGAAGGGTGATAAGCGGTGCCTGGCCAATTACAGACCAATAAGTCTCCTTAACACCGATTATAAAATACTGGCAAAAGTATTAGCACTTAGGTTGAAAGGTGTGATTGGTAAAGTGGTTGCCAGTACACAGGCGTATTGTGTCCCGGGACGGGACATTTCTGACACGATACTCTCCCTAAAGTTTTTGTTGAAGGAGATGCATGTCTCTGGGGGGATTCATGTTTCAGTTGATTTCAGTAAAGCATTTGATAGGGTTGAGCATTGTTTTCTTTACCGTGTTTTGGAGAAATTTGGTTTTAAAAATGGCTTCGTGAACTGGATTAAACTTTTGTATTCCAGTGCGGTCAGCCGTGTAAAATGCAATGGACTCCTGTCGGATAGCTTCCCTTTGCGGAGGTCGGTAAGGCAGGGGTGTCCTTTGAGTGCACTCCTCTATAGTATAGTGGCCGAGCCTTTGGCCGCTATGCTCAAGAGGGATGGGGCTGTGCACGGAATTGTGAGTCCATCTGGTAAGGAATATAAGATCTTTCAATATGCGGATGACACCAATTTGGTTTTGCGCGATGTGGGGAGCCTCAATGTTGCTCTCCACACCCTGAACGTTTATTGCCTTGCCTCAGGAGCAAAGATAAATTTCGAAAAGACGTCTGTGTCCTACTGCGGGGGCATCGTGGCCCCGCCGAATGTTTGGGGCGTCAGGGATGCAGGGGATTCTTATAGGGTTCTTGGTGTGCCCTTGGGTAGGGATGAGGTGACCTGTCGGGATTGTTTGTGGTCTGGCTTGTATAGCAGTGTGTGCACCCGAATGAATCTGTGGAAAATGCGTGGTCTTCACTTAAAAGGTAGGGTGTTGGTGGTAAATGCACTGTGTTTGTCTAAACTTGTTCATGCTCTTGCTGTGTATGACTTACCGGGGGTGTTTGCAAATAAGTTTAGCATTGCTGTTAGTAAATTTATCTGGCGGCGAGAGAGGGCACCTGTGGCACACAATGTTTTGGTTGGTCAGTATGATCGGGGAGGGCTTAAACTGATCGACTTGGTAGTTAGGAAGAATGCGCTGCGTCTCAAATTGATAAAAAAGTTCCTCGACACCGGATTCGATGCGGCGTGGAAGGATTTTTTCGCTTCGCATGTTGAAAATATGGGTGAGTATGGTGTCTATAATTTGTGTATGCTTCCCCAGCGGACTGCCCTGGATCGGGTCCCGCCTTTTGAGAGGGAAGTGTTTGAGGCGTGGGCTAGACTGCGGCCGTTTGTAGTTGCGGCCCCTTGCTCCTTGTGGCAGCTAGGGCAAATGCCTTTACGTTTTAACCCTGACATGCTCTCTGATCCTCCTGGGAGGAGGGAAAGCATGTTTAGCGGGTCTTTTGATAGAGCAGGTATCAAACGGGTTGGCCAGTTATTAGATTTTGAGGGTAGGGTCGATGTGGAGGCTATTAAGGGTAGTTTTAGTAGGGCGGGTCTTCGGTTTAGGAGGACCGAGGTGGTGAGGAAAGTGAGTGATATACGGGGGTGTATCTTGAGAAGGTGGGGCACACTCTATGAGAGGGTACCGCCAGTTCAGGATGCATATGAGGGAGGGCTTGGCGGTGACTCGCCCCTAATTTTCGTTTGGGTTAAGGGGGAGGGGTTGATGGGAGTGGCAGAGACACCGACTCGTGCTCTATATCGTTTGCTGTTGACGCAGGTAGTTAGGCGTCCCACTGCCGAACATAGGTGGTCACAAGTCTTCCCTGGGAAAGATACTGCGTCC
>NC_135432.1:35537239-35539739 GCF_051991255.1 Vanacampus margaritifer | reverse complement strand
CTTAAAAGACCTCAAGTACACTAGCTACTTGCTAACAGACAGCCGCACTCTAAACTGACAGGATGAGAGCTGAACATGCAGTCAAAATGTTTTTCTGTCCCAAGTTTAGACGAGTGTAACCTTAAAAAGAGTCAACTGTTTTCTTTTTCTCGGCTTACGGCCATACTACCCTGAGAAAGCCCGATCTCGGAAGCTAAGCATGGTCGGGCCTGGTTAGTACTTGGATGGGAGACCGCCTGGGAATACCAGGTGCTGTATGCTTTTTTTTTTGCACCTCCATTGCAAAAGTCAACATTCTTAAAAGACCTCAAGTACACTAGCTACTTGCTAACAGACAGCCGCACGCTAAACTGACAGGATGAGAGCGTAACATGCAGTCAAAATGTTTTTCTGTCCCAAGTTTAGACGAGTGTAACCTTTAAAAGAGTCAACTGTTTTCTTTTTCTCGGCTTACGGCCATACTACCCTGAGAACGCCCGATCTCGTCTGATCTCGGAAGCTAAGCAGGGTCGGGCCTGTTTAGTACTTGGATGGGAGACCGCCTGGGAATACCAGGTGCTGTAAGCTTTTTTTTTGCACCTCCATGGCAAAAGTCAACTTTCTTAAAAGACCTCAAGTACACTAGCTACTTGCTAACAGACAGCCGCACGCTAAACTGACAGGATGAGAGCTGAACATGCAGTCAAAATGTTTTTCTGTCCCAAGTTTAGACGAGTGTAACCTTTAAAAGAGTCAACTGTTTTCTTTTTCTCGGCTTACGCCATACTACCCTGAGAACGTCCGATCTCGAAAGCTAAGCAGGGTCGGGCCTGGTTAGTACTTGGATGGGAGACCGCCTGGGAATACCAGGTGCTGTAAGCTTTTTTTTTTGCACCTCCATGGCAAAAGTAAACTTTCACAAAAGACCTCAAGTACACTAGCAACTTGCTAATAGACAGCCGCACGCTAAACTGACAGGATGAGAGCTGAACATGCAGTCAAAATGTTTTTCTGTCCCAAGTTTAGACGAGTGTAACCTTTAAAAGAGTCAACTGTTTTCTTTTTCTCGGCTTACGGCCATACTACCCTGAGAACGCCCGATCTCGTTTGATCTCGGAAGCTAAGCAGGGTCGGGCCTGGTTAGTACTTGGATGGGAGACTGCCTGGGAATACAAGGTGCTGTACGCTTTTTTTTTGCACCTCCATGGCAAAAGTCAACTTTCTTAAAAGACCTCAAGTACACTAGCTACTTGCTAACAGAAAGCCGCACGCTAAACTGACAGGATGAGAGCTGAACATGCAGTCAAAATGTTTTTCTGTCCCAAGTTTAGACGAGTGTAACCTTTAAAAGAGTCAACTGTTTTCTTTTTCTCGGCTTACGGCCATACTACCCTGAGAACGCCCAATCTCGGAAGCTAAGCACGGTCGGGCCTGGTTAGTACTTGGATGGGAGACCGCCTGGGAATACCAGGTGCTTTAAGCTTTTTCTTTTTTGCACCTCCATGGCAAAAGTAAACTTTCACAAAAGACCTCAAGTACACTAGCTACTTGCTAACAGACAGCCGCACGCTAAACTGACAGGATGAGAGCTGAACATGCAGTCAAAATGTTTTTCTGTCCCAAGTTTAGACGAGTGTAACCTTTAAAAGAGTCAACTGTTTTCTTTTTCTCGGCTTACGGCCATACTACCCTGAGAACGCCCAGGTGTGGTTGATTGGTTGCAGCTGAGCTGATTGTGCCTGTGTGTGTCAGTTGGGCTGTGTGCTCCCCATTATGTGGTTTTGTGTTCTTTCTTTATCTGTTTTTGAATTTGTTTTGGTTATTTTTTCTTTTTTTGTGTTAGTTTTCAGTTTCTTTCTCCTCCCAGCTTCCTTGGCTGTGGAGGAGGGTTTATTCCCCCCCCCCCCCCCCCCAGTGCTTTTTGCTCTGTTTCGACTGTTGGAATGGATGTGGCCTTTGCTGGGCCCAGGATGTCTGGAATGGTGAATGGTGAGTTTTCTGGCAGGATGGTTGGCAGTGATGTGGGTGCGGATGATGTTCGAAGTGGTATGAGTGTGGTGCACAAGCGTAAGGTGTGTTTCGATAAAGAGCTGACGGTGTTTTTGTAGCTCGAAGGTGGTGCTGGTCTGTCTCCGTTGGCTCTGCTGAGGGCTACCAAGGAAGTCTGTGGTACAATTCTGGCCTGTCGAATGATTACCAAGGACAGGTTCGAAATGACTGTGGCATCCCAGGTGGCCAAGGATAAATTGTTAGATGGGTTTAAGATCGGGGAAACTAGGGTTCACGGGAGGGATATCTGTGTGGACGAACTTGTTGTGTCTTTCCTGGGCCTGCCAGCTTACATTGAGGATGAGGAAATCCTGCAGAAGCTACTCGCTTGGGGTGTTTCGGCCGTGTCCGAGGTGAGGAGACGGATGTGGCCGGGGACAAACATAGCTGATGGGACGAGGTTTGTAAAAGTCCGCTTTACAAACCAAGTGCGTTCTTTACCATATTCCGTCAGGAATGTGTAACCTTTAAA
>NC_135432.1:35527239-35529739 GCF_051991255.1 Vanacampus margaritifer | reverse complement strand
TTTTTCTGTCCCAAGTTTAGACGAGTGTAACCTTTAAAAGAGTCAACTGTTTTATTTTTCTCGGCTTACGGCCATACTACCCTGAAAACGCCCGATCTCAGAAGCTTAGGAAGGTCGCGCCTGGTTAGTACTTGGATGGGAGACCGCCTGGGAATACCAGGTGCTGTAAGCTTTTTTTTTGCACCTCCATGGCAAAAGTAAACTTTCACAAAAGACCTCAAGTACACTAGCTACTCGCTAACAGACAGCCGCACGCTAAACTGACAGGATGAGAGCTGAACATGCAGTCAAAATGTTTTTCTGTCCCAAGTTTAGACGAGTGTAACCTTTAAAAGAGTCAACTGTTTTCTTTTTCTCGGCTTACGGCCATAATACCCTGAGAACGTCCGATCTCGGAAGCTAACAGGGTCGGGCCTGGTTAGTACTTGGATGGGAGACCGCCTGGGAATACCAGTTGCTGTAAACTTTTGTTTTGCAACCTCATGGCAAAAGTCAACTTTCTTAAAAGACCTCAAGTACACTAGCTACTTGCTAACAGACAGCCGCACGCTAAACTGACAGGATGAGAGCTGAACATGCAGTCAAAAAATTTTTCTGTCCCAAGTTTAGACGAGTGTAACCTTTAAAAGAGTCAACTGTTTTCTTTTTCTCGGCTTACGCCATACTACCCTGAGAACGTCTGATCTCGAAAGCTAAGCAGGGTCGGGCCTGGTTAGTACTTGGATGGGAGACCGCCTGGGAATACAAGGTGCTGTACGCTTTTTTTTTGCACCTCCATGGCAAAAGTCAACTTTCTTAAAAGACCTCAAGTACACTAGCTACTTGCTAACAGAAAGCCGCACGCTAAACTGACAGGATGAGAGCTGAACATGCAGTCAAAATGTTTTTCTGTCCCAAGTTTAGACGAGTGTAACCTTTAAAAGAGTCAACTGTTTTCTTTTTCTCGGCTTACGGCCATACTACCCTGAGAACGCCCGATCTCGTCCGATCTCGGAAGCTAAGCACGGTCGGGCCTGGTTAGTACTTGGATGGGAGACCGCCTGGGAATACCAGGTGCTTTAAGCTTTTTTTTTTTGCACCTCCATGGCAAAAGTAAACTTTCACAGAAGACCTCAAGTACACTAGCTACTTGCTAACAGACAGCCGCACGCTAAACTGACAGGATGAGAGCTGAACATGCAGTCAAAATGTTTTTCTGTCCCAAGTTTAGACGAGTGTAACCTTTAAAAGAGTCAACTGTTTTCTTTTTCTCGGCTTACGGCCATACTACCCTGAGAACGTCTGATCTCGGAAGCTAAGCAGGGTCGGGCCTGGTTAGTACTTGGATGGGAGACCTTCTGGGAATACCAGGTTCTGTAAGCTTTTTTTTTTGCACCTCCATGGCAAAAGTAAACTTTCACAAAAGACCTCAAGTACACTAGCTACTCGCTAACAGACAGCCGCACGCTAAACTGACAGGATGAGAGCTGAACATGCAGTCAAAATGTTTTTCTGTCCCAAGTTTAGACGAGTGTAACCTTTAAAAGAGTCAACTATTTTCTTTTTCTCAGCTTACGGCCATACTACCCTGAGAACGTCAGATCTCGGAAGCTAAGCAGGGTCGGGCCTGGTTAGTACTTGGATGGGAGACCGCCTAGGAATACCAGGTGCTGTAAGCTTTTTTTGCACCTCCATGGCAACTGTCAACTTTCTTAAAAGACCTGAAGTACACTAGCTACTTGCTAACAGACAGCCGCACGCTAAACTGACAGGATGAGAGCTGAACATGCAGTCAAAATGTTTTTCTGTCCCAAGTTTAGACGAGTGTAACCTTTAAAAGAGTCAACTGTTTTCTTTTTCTCGGCTTACGGCCATACTACCCTGAGAACGCCCGATCTCGTCCGATCTCGGAAGCTAAGCACGGTCGGGCCTGGTTAGTACTTGGATGGGAGACCGCCTGGGAATACCAGGTGCTTTAAGCTTTTTTTTTTTGCACCTCCATGGCAAAAGTAAACTTTCACAAAAGACCTCAAGTACACTAGCTACTTGCTAACAGACAGCCGCACGCTAAACTGACAGGATGAGAGCTGAACATGCAGTCAAAATGTTTTTCTGTCCCAAGTTTAGACGAGTGTAACCTTTAAAAGAGTCAACTGTTTTCTTTTTCTCGGCTTACGGCCATACTACCCTGAGAACGTCTGATCTCGGAAGCTAAGCAGGGTCGGGCCTGGTTAGTACTTGGATGGGAGACCTTCTGGGAATACCAGGTGCTGTAAGCTTTTTTTTTTGCACCTCCATGGCAAAAGTAAACTTTCACAAAAGACCTCAAGTACACTAGCTACTCGCTAACAGACAGCCGCACGCTAAACTGACAGGATGAGAGCTGAACATGCAGTCAAAATGTTTTTCTGTCCCAAGTTTAGACGAGTGTAACATTTAAAAGAGTCAACTATTTTCTTTTTCTCAGCTTACGGCCATACTACCCTGAGAACGTCAGATCTCGGAAGCTAAGCAGGGTCGG
>NC_135432.1:34457239-34544739 GCF_051991255.1 Vanacampus margaritifer | reverse complement strand
GCGGGATATGCAATTATGCAGCCGTGACGAAACCAGGAAGCCAGCGCCAACACCGGGGCAAGCAAACAAACAAACAAACCTACATGTACTGATTTTGTCATTGTAATGATTTTATGTTTTGGGCTTTTTTTTAAAAGTTTTTTTGTACTGATTTTATTATTGTCCTCGATCTTTTTTTGACTTTCTGTGAAGCATCTTTGAGTACCTTGAAAAGTGCTATACAAATTAAATGTATTATTATTATTATTATTATTATTATTATTATTATTATTATTATTATTATTATTATTATTATTATTATTATGGATGAATAGACGCTGAAATTAATTCTGTTCTTACAGAATTACTCACCTTTTCCAGAACAAGTTGGTAGTCTTGTCTATGTGTCTATGTAAGTTTAGTCTGAGTGTTTGTTTCTTTGAATATGTTTTATTTTTTACTTTAATTGTTTTTAATAGTAAACCTAGTTTACTTTTTATGTTTTGTTGATTAAACATTTTAGTGAGCACATCTGACTTCCCTCACTGTTTCCTGCATTTGGGTTCACGACACCCCACACACACCGTGACAACAAAAAACTAAATTGAATGGTTATTTTATTTATTTCTAGTGTAATGCAAAAAAGGAGATATTTTTCACGTTTTAATTTTAGATCTAAAATGCTAAATAGTAAAACACAGCAAAACTGAATTTTGATTTTAATATGCAACTGGCCATGTTTAAAGCCATGTAAGTTGGGTAATTGGCAGCATTAAAGATAATTTAGCTTATTAGTCACCACAACCACAATCTATGAGTCAGATATCAACATGTGTTGAAGTGTTATTGTAATCGCTTAATGCATTACATCTGACACGGAAGGTATGCTTTAGGCATAAGAACAATCAAGGGTTATGAGAGCTTCCAGTTTTTTATTACATTTTCTTCAACCTTTTATCTGTGTTTGCGTTTTTGGGATCTGCACACCTCATTCATGAAACACTGTTCATTTGAAGTTTATGATGAGTTACCAAATTAGTGACATTTTTAATTGGACAAGCGGCTGTTAAAAAGAATGACCATTGATCAATCTAGTAGTTAATTCACTCCACTAAATTAGGTTTTATGATGAAGCCATTGGGCTTGTCACCAGTCAGTCACAGTTACACTGTTTGTTGCACAGAAATGCCCGAGAAAAGGACTAAACTCCAAAAATGTATATTTGCAAAATGCATCATCCAGTTTGACTGCATGCATGTACTCCAGCAGACAGTTCTTCTCAAAATGTCTCAGAAGAGTCTACTTTTAGGGTCTGTCATGTTTTCCTGCATGTTTCCTTCGAAAGAAACTTCATTTTCAATTAGTCCAACAAATAGCCTTAGACAATCATTTTCAAACAGATCCTACATATCACCGTGGTGTTCGCATTTAAACCACAATGACATGAGTCCTCTGTCCTAGTTTCAGTAAAATCCCAGCAAAGGTTCTGCAATGATTTAATTTGCCAGTTATTAGATGTGACCGTTTATCTTCCCCTTAAGCTTTAACAAACTTCTCAGCAAGGCGCAATAAGACAGGGGGTGGTGAAGGGTGGGGTGGGTGGTGGGGGGTGGGGGGCTAATCTGTCGCCTACGTCTCATTAGGACTCTAAAAAGGTTCCCCCAGATCTTAATTATTTATCTACATTAATATCAATTTAATTATTGATAATAGGTTAGGGTGTGTGTTCGGGTGTGAAGGCCAAAGATCAGCCCTTAGCTTCCCTCCTGATTAATGGATGAGCATGAGGAGCCCTTCATGTATTATTACTGGAGAGCCTGGACCTTGAAGAGGGCCTGGCAGACAGACTGGAAAGTCTGAATTATAATTAGCATTTAGTATGCAAACGTGTCCTCTAAGATGGCACAGTGGTTGAGTGGATAGCATATCCGCCTCACAGTTCTGAGGTTTGAGGGCTTGGCTCCAACCGTCCTGTTTGCATGTTCTTCTCATGTGAGGGTTTTTCTTTGCAGGGTAGTCAGGCTTCCTCTCACATTCCAAAAACATGTACTTGAAGTGAAGACTAAATTGAACTTGGGTGTGAATGTGAGTGTGAATGGTTGCTTGCTAGTCGACCAGCAAAGCCCTTATTAGTGACCCCGCCTCTCACACAAAGTCACTGGGATAGGCTTAGACTCCCAACATGCCAACGACCTACTTGGCACAGAAGATGGATGGGCTTGTCCTCTGTACATTTATGGCATTTTAAGGTAGCCGTATTTTGTTTTTTAAATTCCTATACCAACATATATATATATACATATATATATATATATATATATATATATATATATATATATATATATATATATATAATTGTTTATTTCACCAGTTATCACTCATTTATACAACATTGTATAGTTTATTTAACCTCGTATCTGGATGTATATTCAATATTACTATTTTTATTGCGACCCTTAAAAATGTGACATCGTTGGCCAATGGTTTGATTTAAACTTTTGCGGCATAAAAACATAAGTGCTTGATTGAACAGCCGTATTGCAGTAGCTCGACGCTGACATCTACTGGACAAATACAGTATTACAAAGAAAGGATTACCTCCTTCCAAACGAAGTAGAGGAGCAGAAGGACTGTCCCCGGTTCAAGATGGCGGCAACTGCACCCCACTGCAATTCTTTCTCGAGGCCTCATCTAGTATATCAGGTATCTTTGGGCACGCAGGCAAAAGGAAGTACTGTAGGGGCAAGTTGTATCAAGTCAAGTCAAACTGCAAATGAATGCATGATTGAGAGCAACATGGAGAAAAACTGAAGGAAAAGCAAACTTTTACGAAAATGCATACTCAAGTATGTGCTCAAAACATTCTAGCATAGGAGGAAGATGACTCTCAGCATGCCGATCGGCATTGTGTAAATAATTGCTATAAGAATTAGGGTAAATTTTTATTGATAATGCTTTATGTTAATTATTTCCTATTAGCAATAGCACAGTACAGTTACCATGAAAGTGTGGGGGTACAGTTTATTTAACAGTATAAATGCATTGTTCCCTGGCTCAAACACAACCATTATTAGCTAAACCCCTGGCAACAAAAGTGAGTATACCCCTAAGTGAAAATGTCCAAATTGAGCAGAGCTAGTTATTTGCTCTCCCCAAATGTATTATTACAGCTCTCACACTCTCTCATATCGGTCACTGAAAGTTCAACATGGCAACTCATGGTAAAGAACTCTATGGAGATTTTAAATAAATAGCTGTTGCTCTACATAAAGATGGCCAAGGCAATTGCCAACACCCTGAAACTGAGCGTCAACACGGTAGCCAAGACCATCCAGCGGTTTAATTGGACAGCTTCCACTCATAACAGGACGCGCCATGGACGACCAAAGAAGTTGAGTGCATGTGCTCAGCATCATATCCAAAGGTTGACTTTGGAAAATATACAGATGAGCGCTGCCAGCATTGGTGTGGCGATTAAAGGAGCGTGGCGTCAGCCTGTCAGAGCTCAGACCATACACCGCACACTGCATCAAATTGGTCTGCATGGCATCACCCAGAAGGAAGCCAAAGATGATGCACAAAAAGCCCACAGTTCGCTGAAGACAAGCATACTAAGGATATGGATTAATGCAACCATGTCCTGCTGTCTGATGAGACCAAGATAAACTTACTCGGTTCAAATGTTGTCAAGCGTGTATGGCGGCAACCAGTCAAGCATGGTGGTGGGAGTGGAATGGTCTGTGGCTGCATCAGTGCTGTCGGCATTGGGAGCTACCGTTCGTTGAGGGAATTGTGAATGACAACATGTGCTGTAACATACTGAAGCAGAGCATGATCCCCTCCTTCCGGAAACTGGACCGCAGGGCAGCATTCCAACATGATAATATAATAATGACCCTAAACACACCTCCAAAATGACTACCGCCTTGCTAAAGAGGCTGAGTGTAAACGTGTTGCACTGGTTAAGTATGTCTCCAGACCTAAACCCTATTGAACATATTGGGACACCCTCAAACGGACACATGTCGTCATGGAGGAGTGGAAGAGGATTCCGGTGGCAACCGTGCCTAAGAGTTAAAGGGACACTTGATTTGTATGGATATTGCCATTTATATAATAGGCCTGTATTTGCTGATTTGAAGACCCCCTTTTTCTTTTATCACTCAGTTCCTTTGACCCCAATATCAGATATTTTGTTGAATTTAACGTATAATTCTTTAATGAAAATGATGCAAGTTTCCTTCTGTAAACATCATCAAGTATAATCATTTATAAATGATTTATATGTGTATTTAAGGCAAGTTGTAAAATGTCTGAAATCCTCCTGTTTATGTTCAACAAATTTAAACCACTCATAAATCATGTGCTATCGCTGATGTTCTCCAATCTCGTTACTGTAAAAGTATAGGATTTTCGTCCAAGAAACGTTTCTTGGGAGTGGTAATATGGCGGCCACGCGGTTTCAAAAGTCTTTGCATATCAGCAATCCAGTTATACATAAAGATCAGTGGGGGTCTACCCCCTGGAGGTGGGCGTGGGGGTTAAGTCAAGGTAACCCTTTTGATTTAAAAGTAATATATAATGACCTGCGAAACAATTCAGCTTAAGAAAAGCCTTATCGGTTCTTATATATATCGGTTCTTGTGTTCTTATCTTGGGGATTTTATTACAGAAAGTAACAGCATGGAATCAGTTAATTTCTCATTATCTTATAAATCAGTCATGGTGAGGCTAATCCTTGTGATATTTTCAGTCAGAGGTGGGCATTAAGTGAAGATGTCCACTTAAATGTTGGGGCCGATTGAGAGCCAGTTTTGGACATTATTAGCAATGATTTTGATTGGACAAAAAATGTCCGGTCATTTGTCTGACTCCCACCAAGACATGGGAAGAGGGATGGTGTGTGTGTGTGTGTGTGTGTGTGTGTGTGTGTCTCTCTCTCTCTCTCTCTCTCTCTCTCTCTCTCTCTCTCTCTCTCTCTCTCTCTCTCTCTCTCTCTCTCTCTCGCTCTCGCTCTCTTTTTTTAATGGGAATGTGGAAATGTGTTTGAGAGCCTGGTCGAAGAAGAATTTCTGTCACCATTGTGTCAGACAAAGTAAGCTATTCTATTCTAGTATGTTTAGTGATAAAAGCTGGTGGAAACAACCTCAAGGTATTGTAAATATAAATAAACACGTAAAAGTCTGAATTACGTTTTATACATACACGGGAGTAAGAAATAAATTAACAATTAAGATTCACCTATGCGCCTCGAAAATCAAGTCAAAATGCATCATACATTTCTGACAGTAGATGTCAGAAGAGAGCTGTGAATTTTTGCCCCCTCATATTTCCGTGCAGAAACGTGTCTTGGCTATTATTAACATTCCCCACCCCGGAAATATTTATTTATTTACTTATTTAGACACATATGGGCACATTTAATTACCCTCTCGACCTTTAAAGATCAAAACTAAATTAAACAATAGGCTAGCGTCATAAATGCCTCCTCCTACTTCCTCTTTCCGCCACTAGGTGTCAGCACAAGCCGCCAGAGAGACCATCCAAACAATTGCAATCGTTTCGGTGAGTTGGTTGTCTGAGGGTTTGAGACATTAAGCGCATCTGGTGATGTGGTTTCCATGTATTTATTTCCAAAGACAGGCGAGATTAAAAATGATATATATATATACAAGAGATTTCCAACTGGAAGTGAAACAAAAAGTAGATTTTGAGACTGTGAAAGCTGCAGTTGCATATACGGGGGCGTCTCAAGTCCATCAGATCTGCAACACATATTTTGAAAGTCTGCTTCGATTATGTATTCTTTAAACATGTAGGTCTATTTATCATAATGAGAACAATTGTTATTCTGATTTTAATCGAATCTGTTTTGATTTCCCTCCAGTTAGATCGTGTATTATAAACACTTTATTGACACTGAACATTGATTATTTTTACATTAAGTCAATTTATGCCTCTTCTTGGTGAATTAATAAAACACAGTGACTGCATGGGACAAGAAGCAAAAAAGGTATTTTTAGTGTTCCGAAAGACATTACTTGCACCAGAACAATTAGCGTAATGTTTAATATTGAAGTTGTATTTTTTTTTGCTGGTTGACAACTTGCTAAATGTGTTGGATGTACATGTCATAAAGAATAGGCATTGTTGTTAATTAGAGACACCGTCATGCATTTTTTTTCACGAAGACAATTGCGTTTCTTCCCCCTCCCTCACCGCGTGTGTGTGTGTGTGTGTGTGTGTGTGCGTGTGTGTGTGTGTGTGTGTGTGTGTGTGTGTGTGTGTGTGTGTGTGTGTGTGTAAGTTGGGGGGGTAAATGTGTAGTATATAGGCTACTCAATAAAAGCGAGGCTGAAGTCCGTCCGTGCATTTATCATCCTATTACGGCGACAAATCTGACTCCCAATACATGAGAGCTAAAATGAATTACCAACGCGAAGCCGTCAATAAAGTCATTTCTGTAAATGGTGTCTCTGAGGGCCCCGGCTATTATTCAACCAGCTTTATCAGCACCTTGGAAATGACGTGGCTTGTAACGCGGGCCCCTGCTTCACTTTGATTAAGGGCCCTGCCAGGGACCGGTGACAGCGCTTTTCACTGGGCTTTTATTCAGCCCTTTGCCAGTGATGAACACCGGCCCGATCGGGCGGAATGAAGACTAATTAAAAGCAATAAATTATCTTTTGCAGCCCCTCTCAAGCAGCCCCTCTTTGCAGCACAAGATAAGAGCAGACTGAGGGCTCATTTGCGCACAAAAGGTGCTGCGGCTAAACAGCATACTGATACTGTCCTAATTGGAATTTAATTAAGTAGCCACGGCTTCCGACTCCAGCCTGTGGGATAAAGATTTCATAGCGTTAAACATCAACACGTCCGCGCTATTATGATTATTAATAATGTTATTATTCCAAATCGCCAATTAGTGCGTGAAAGCAACTTTTCCTTGGACATGTTCAGACCATTATGGAAGCTATAAGACTGCTGTTTTAGCGCTTCGCTGTCTGTAAACATGACCTCCCACGAATTTTCATGGAGCGGATAGGCTATAAGTTGTATCATATAGGAAATACATTTTCCATGAGGAAATATTAAAACTGAGCTGTAGCTTTATTGTAAACTTATGATTTTTAAAATATTTTATTTATTTAATTTGGAAACATTGTGCTCCATATATGTGATGAAATTTGTCATATTTGTCTGATCATCATTTAATTTGAGCTAAAATATTCCATGTAGTTTAAGTTGTATGTATATGTCAATATATTTATTTCACTATTTGAGTTTTTTTTTTTATTAATATGACTTGTCTCTAGATTTTTTCTTTCTTTCAGGACAACAAAAATGAATGCATTTTAAAGTATAGAATTCACTGGAAATGTTGGCATGTATGGCATGCAGACCATGTGTTAAGTTGAGTTAGTTGGTTGTTTTTGCTGCAAATGTGGTGCACCTTTGAGCTGGCTGCTGTGTGCGCGAAGCTCGCAGACGCGCGCCTCATATCCTGCGCTCCGATTGGACGAGGCGCGTTGTGACAGAGACGGTTTCGCGACGGGATTGGTCGGCCGCACGCGCGTACTTGCCCTTGCGCTGCGGCTCGGTTGTAAGAGGCAGACCAGAACCGGAGAAGGACGACAACGCTTTGGGGAGAGTGCACACATATTAGCCTGCAGTGGGCCGAGGCAGCCAGTGTTTAGAACACGCATGCAGCTATAGTCGCTCGCTATGCCATCTCTTGGAAAACTATTAAGTGAAGGCGTGCCATCGTCTTTGCGGCTAATGCGTTAAACTTATTCGATTGGCTTCACTCGGGCCCCAAAGGTTTATTTTTACATGCCGTGCGACTAAATTGGACAACAAAGGGGCGGGAGAGCAACAAGTGGAGTGTGTCGCGGCGAGGCCGACATTTGTCACCGTCACTAGCCATGGAGGAGCAAAAGGAGCCCGCCAGCGGCCGGGACTCGACCGAGGACGAGAGTGTTTCCCTGTCACCAAACCTGCCATCGCCTCCCATTATCCTTCCCCACCAGGCCGCCCAGCAAGCTCACAGAACCACCAACTTTTTTATCGACAACATCCTGCGACCAGACTTCGGCTGCAAACGGGAGCCGGGCTATCGCGAGCGCAACCAGACGGCGGGCAGAGAGAACATCAACCCGCTGGCGGCGAGGCCGCACGCCGGCAGCCTGTGCTTGGACTCGAACTGCAGCAGCGACAGCGCCTCGTCGTCGCCGTCCTCCTCTTCTTCTTCGTCGTCTTCCTCGCCCTCTTCCAAGCAGAACTTGGCCAAACAAGCGGAAGCGGCGAGCAACGGGAGCGGCAGGTTTGCAGACAGCCCGTCGGCCATCGTGGTTGTGAACGGCGGCAAAGGAGCGTCTCAACCCGCGGCCAAGGACCAGCCCATGCTGTGGCCAGCCTGGGTGTACTGCACGCGCTACTCCGACCGGCCCTCATCTGGTAAGGCGCTAAAAGCCTCCCAGTGGCAACATATGATTTTATTCATGCAGTTATTCTTCGTCTACAGACACTGCAAAAAATCTGTTTTGCCATTTTTGACCCGATATTGCTGCAAATCTGTAACCTTAACTCGGCCAAGTTTATTTTATTAAAGAAATTGAATATTGGAGGATTAAATATTCATTATTGTCGTTAAAATAATATTAGAATTCCCATCTGCAGCAGCTCTCGAAAAGACGATCCCATGACTTTTTCTTGCATTGATTCATGATCAAAATTTAAAAACATTGAACATGTGTGCAGTGTAAATCATTTTATAAATTTTAGCTACTCGTAATAATGCCTAATTTCACAAAATAGGCCTAATGATAATTAATAAATTATTTAAAAGTATTATAAAACACGTTATATAGATTTTATTCTATTGGAGAATCTCAATAATGTATATAAAAAAAAGTGAAACAAATGTTTTTCAATCATCTATTTATTTGTACGTGGATCTATGCTGACTAATATTTTTAAAAATATACAAACAAAGCAAAACACACATCATGTATTTAGGTCTGCAATGTTTTTTTCCCCCTAAGGAAATATATATATATACACAGTAACTATATTGTTCGGGGCGTGCAATGACTTTTTTATTATTATTATTATTATTATCATCATTATTATCATTATTTACTGTAATTCAAATTTCAATCACACTGCTTACATGAATTTCGATAGTATATACGTGTGTGTTAACACGGACTTTTTATTTACGTGATGTGTTGAAGGTTTTCTATATTTTTTCCCCCCTTTTGGCCATTTTTGGTTTGACGATGTTATTATCAATCTGTGTAATTTTTGTTGATGATTTGTATTTTTTGCCGACGCTCCAATTTGTTCATATTCATTTCAAATCAAAGCTGAAAATGTGACTCATAGAGCAGGCAATGAAGTGCAGTGGGATTCGTAATTGCAGCGTGGTAGCAGCCTGCTCCTTCACAAAAAGTCTTTCAGCTGTCATTGCAATCGCTCGTTTTATTTTTGCACTCGACTTCAACAACAAGCACGGGAGCGTTTTCGCGCCAAGGTGCCTTTCTGAGTGGACGTGAAGAGGAGTTCCATCACACGTTAGTTTATGGGGGATGCTCGCGCCCGCCCGACCGCCCGCTCCACGCAGCTCCAAGCTGCTCCTCGTCCGCTTTGGCAGCTCTCTCTCAAACTCTCTCTGGGATCATGACACGTGGATATTTACGTGTTCGTGCCATTGTTGTTTCCACACCAGGGCCGAGGACACGCAAACTGAAGAAGAAGAAGAGCAGCAAGGAGGACAAGCGTCCCAGGACGGCCTTCACGGCGGAGCAGCTGCAGAGACTGAAAGCCGAATTCCAGGCCAACCGCTACATCACGGAGCAGCGAAGACAGTCGCTGGCCCAAGAACTCAACCTGAACGAGTCCCAGATTAAAATCTGGTTCCAGAACAAGCGGGCCAAGATCAAAAAGGCCACGGGCTACAAGAACGGCCTGGCGCTGCAGCTCATGGCCCAAGGACTGTACAACCACTCGACCACCACCGTGCAGGACGAGAAGGAGGAAAGCGAGTAGCGTGCTTGCTCGCATTACTACTATATGGACATCGTTGCTATTAAAAGTTTATATAGCCGCTGCAGTTATCATGTGGTATACAAGTATATTTAATTACCCCCCCCCCCCCCCCCCGCCCCCGTGGTCCCCCATCTCTCACCCCGTGGTTGTTTTGAAGATGCATAATGTGCCCCTTCATGTTTCCTTCACACATCGCAGACTAAGAAAAGCCAAAGATTTTCATATGTTCACATGTATGGATTCAACATGTACAAATTAAAATGAAAAACACACGCGAGCTCGCTGAACTTATTTCCCGATTTATTTTTAGTTCACGCTGCTCGGGGCGTTAATGTGGTCTGGCCCCGTGTTTGTGGAGAAAGCCAAACAATGCTGAAGACTGTTGCCTTATTTTCAATAACACGGCGAAATTAGAAGGGAGGCGGATGTGACGGAACCAATTAGAGCAAGCGTGAGTTGCCAGCATCCTCGTCAAGATCGAGCTCGCGTAAACATGCATACGCTCACGCGCAAGCACGCACGCACGCACGCACACACACACACACACACACACACACGCACACACACACACACGCGTATATGAACAATGGTTTTATAAATTTGACTGCATAAAAAAAAGACCTGCATTTTCATTCATTTTTCTGAACAGCTCACACACTGTAAGAAATATTACAGTGTTATAAATAATTTTAATATTGGACGTATATGTAAACGCGCTAATATCATTCCTTGTTGGTGGACCAAACACTCAAAAACAGTGTGGAAAAAGCGTTATAATAATGAAACTTTATAACCAGAGAGCCCAGGTTGAAGTTCAATTAATTGACAAAATTTAATGTATTTTTAAAATGCAATTTGCGTCAACATGTCAACACACAATTCATGATCTATCTAATGTGAGTGCAACATCATTTTTAAAAATGTATGAACGAGTGCAATGTCGTGTGTGTGTATGTATTTGTTTATTTAATTAATTATTTGTGCGTGTGATTGTGTGTGTGTGTGAGAGCGAGAGGGAGAGAGAGAAAATACATTTATGAAAAAATTATGAATTATTATTGTTATTTTTTTACTATTTCCACAAGAGGATGTATAATAGATTCAATAAGCAAAACGCAATCCTACAGAACAAAACAAATTATTGATTAGATTTTTTTTTTTGAAAGGAAGATAATAAATATATACATACAGGCTACATAATCATCGACTGCATGTGGTCTGAATCGTTTGTATTATCTCCCCCTATATGGAATGTGTTCCGTACACAAATGATTGTGGATGATGTAATTAAGAGCTAACAAGCTTGCAGAAGTCTGCGGCAGAGGAGCGTCATGCACTTCACGGCCTTCCGCTTTTTCGGCGCCTTTAATTATTTCAAGCAGCTCGCGTTGAGCTCTGCCTATAAAGCAGCAATTTAATAAGCCCGCTCTGTGTTTTTAATTGATTTCCGTAATGACAAACAGGGACAGGGACTTGCTGCGTGTTTCTATGCAAGTTACTCGACTGCTTTTGAAATATAATTGATATTTCACCTCAGACGTTAAAGTGTTTTAGTCGCTTATTTGCTCTAGTGGGCTTTGTGCCTGTAAATCAGTAGGCCTAATATAAATTAGCCTATAGGAAACAAAAGTAAATATTTTTTACCCCCTTAATGTAAAATAATACGTCCACTGCACTTTACCACACCCGCACACGGTCTATGAATAGGCCTACAACACCGCGGTATCAACAAAGGTACATTTACAAAATAATAATACTTAGTAGTCAGAGAATTTAACAACTTGTTTAATATATGGTCGTAAATTCAGATCATACTCACCAAAATGTTAGAAATACCTCAGTGCAGTTACGACAAAAAAATAAACCCATTACTATCTTAATAACTTTCTTCTCCTGTCACTGCAATGTATGATGGGGTACTCGCTATTGTGCAGATGGGATAGTATATCTCTTATTGGTGACCATGCATGTATTTTATTTATGAAGGGAAAAATAGGGGGGAAACAAAATCAAACTCATATTTTCTGAGGCTTATTGAAAGCCTTTCGTTGGCATAAATGAACAATGTCACTTCACTAAAATGTACTAATTAATATTCATGGTCTTTTTTCTTTTCTTTTTTGACATCTAATTCAATGTAAGACAATCACTAATGTCTCTGTGTATGGATTGCATTGGTGCTGTCGTCAAGTGTTCATGTCAATTATTAGGAATGAATGCGAAGGTTTCTGATTGGGAAAGACACGCGCGTGCACGCGCACGCGCGCAGGCCTTAATGTGCCTCTAAATTCAGTTTGGCCATCTGGCCTGCATGTGTGAACGGAAGTGAAAAGGCTCTTCACGGTCAGCCAAGCCCACAGCTCGAACACTATAATGATAGTCAAATTCCCTGCTGTGAATGCGGAAGAGGATCTTATGACAGTGTATTTAAAATTCATACAATTATGAAACAGCGAGAGGACCCCCTTCTATCCCACCTTGTCATTTAGGGAAGCCAAGGGTTTATCTGTAAAACAAAGAAAAGCCAGGGATCGTTTGCATAGTTAGCATAGTCTGCCTCGCAGGCACAATATGGATTTAATTTATATGCAAATGAAAGCAATAAAAAGGAGAATACACACTGGAAATCTCACATGTTTAAAGGGGAACAGAGTTTGGATTCAGAGTAGGTAGCATCAATGACACACGTAAGCTCGGCCAATTGCTGATGTGATGTTATATAATGTGCTTAAAGTGCACAGAAGATTGCAGAGGTGCATCTCGAAAGAAGAAGCTCTTCTCATGACGTCATGCGGATAACTAGTTGGAAAAAAATACTCTCGTGATGAGTCTCAACATGCACGTAAACGCGCGCACACGCAGACACGCTCACCTGCGTGCACACGCACGCACGCACGCACGCACGCACGCACGCACGCACGCACGCACACACACACACTTTTAGAACGTTGCCACAGAACATTGACCTTTCCATCCATTGCTACACCTAAATCCGTATTCCGACATTCTATATGCAGTCGGTGGCACTAGCTGCGCCTTGATGCACAATGCACTTTTACAGGCACTGAACTATGAGAAGTGACTCACATTGGCTCCATCATGACATGTTGCAACGGGTAAACTGCGCATATGGGGATAGCA
The DNA here is from genome assembly GCF_051991255.1 of Vanacampus margaritifer. Taxonomy (NCBI): domain Eukaryota; kingdom Metazoa; phylum Chordata; class Actinopteri; order Syngnathiformes; family Syngnathidae; genus Vanacampus; species Vanacampus margaritifer. The sequence goes on along the minus strand of NC_135432.1, from coordinate 34,531,569 downwards.
TACTTTAGTTGTTGGTGTTAGAGCAATGCACAGTGAGATTATTTTAATTTAGCACAAAAGGGCCCATTTATTATAGGTTTCTATAATACAGGATAGAAGTGAGTTATAAAAATAAACTTAGCAAATGTTTTCCAAATAATAATAATAATAATAATAATAATAACAGCCATGCAATGCAGGGACTACAATAAATCAAAACATTAAAATAGAACGTTTTGTTTCACAAAAATAACAATTCAAGAATGTGCACAAGTTCATAAAATTAGTGTGGCACATTGTATATATGCTTTCAGGTGCAAAATATAAACAATACTTAAGAAGTTGTTCATTTTTGCATTGTTGATAGAAAGACAAATTGTCAGGTGTCAATTCTTACACAATACAATTTTTAAGATACTGTGTGTTTTATTTTCAATAACAATCTGCATTTATTGCCATCTGTTGTTCATTTCATTTCAGATAGAAATTCCATTACATGTTTATTTTTTTTTGTATTATTGTGCTCTCTTATTCTGCAGCAATTAACAATACCGTTAAATTGCCTTTTTCAATGAGAAAACTATGTGTGCGTGCGCATAGGGGTGCCTAGTTCTTTAACACCTTTTCCACAATCACCTCTCACCATGGGCAGCTTTGCTCTGGACGCCTGTCATATCACACGGACACGCACACACACACGCACGCACGCACGCACGCACGCACACACACGCAGACAAAGGGTGACATAGAGAGGGAACCTCCCACAATGCAGCTGGGTGGCAGCCATCATTTTAGCGAGTTAAATCCAGATTACATGGAGGATTCAGGCAGCGCCACTTGTTTACTTTGCCCTTCAGGGATGATTGGGATATTGGGGGCTGGGGGGGTCATTTGTGTTTAAAATTCTGACATTGGTTGGTCTGGGCAAAGAGTAAAACCTATTTATCTCTCAGTGTGAGGGAGCGTCTTCGTGTCTTTTTTTCTAAGAAAGTACATCAAAGTGAAGGCTGCTGATGTTTCTTTTTTTAAATAAGACTGTGATGGATTGGGACGACATCAATCAAACGCAGCTCTTTGTTCCTGTGCAGCAAACTCTTGTTTTGGTTAGAAGTTACAGATTTTCTCCAACATAAAGCATAGCGTGTCACCGAGGAGGCGGTGCATTTAAGGGCGAGTTATTCTGGTCTGATTAAAAAGGAAGCGTCAGGAAATGAGAGTGCATCTCCCACCACAGCTTTGTTGGCAGACACGCAGACTTTGCGTTGGCACGTTAATCAGCGCGAGGAGTTTGACTGCAAAGTGACAGCAAGATACAGACGGACAGGGACAGAGAGAGAACTCATGTGGATTCATGCTTAAATGCAAATTTGGGACGGGTTTATTAACACACACACATACACGACGAGACACACAGTGAGAACAAAGGCAAAGGACACCTGGGATTGCCTGTTCTATGGGTGGTCATATGCACCTCAGCCTCTTCTTCATGCCTTCCACATGTGGAAGCACTTCATCATCTCTTGTCTCCGTTGAATGTGCGTGTGTGTGTGTGTGTGTGTGTGTTGGTGAGAGAACCACCTCATGAGAAGATCTAGGCGTGAGAAGAGGATGCACAATGCTATACTATATAAAAAAAGGTGGGTTAAAAATAACCCTAGTATGGGTAAAAAATGGACAGATCCTCTACTTGGGACAATATGACCCAACGTTGGGTCAAAAATTGGGTCATATTGTATAAAACAACACAGAAAGTTGGGTTAGATCCTCTTCTTGGGTTCATTTGGCCCAACTTTCACTCCAAAAACAGTTAAAAACCAAAAACAATTATGGATAGAAAAATGGACGATCCACTTTATGGTTCAATTTGACCCAACTTGGGTTGTTTTATACAAAATGACCCAATTTTTGACCCAAATGTGGGTCAAATTAACCCAAGTAGAGGATCTGACCCATGATTATGGGTCGTCATATACAAAATGACAAAAACAATTTTTACCCAAAGTTGGGTCAAATTGATCCAAGAAGAAGATCAGACCCAACTTCCTGGGGTGTTTTATATATATATATATATATATATATATATATATATATATATATATGTCTGTGATTGCAACAAGTTCAGGGTGTACCCCGCTTACTGCGCGATGCCAGCTAGGATAGGCTCCAGCGCCCCCCGTGACCCTTGTGAGGACAAGCGGTTAAGAAAATGGATGTATATATATATATATATATATATATATATATATATATATATATATAATTACATATTTATATATGTGTGTGTGTGTATAGACCCATTATTTGACCCAAAGGTGGGTCAAACTGTCCCAAATACTGTAAATGGTCTTACCAAAATTTCTGGGTTGTTTTGTAGAATATTACCCAATTTTTGACCCAAGTAGAGGATCTGTCCACTTTTGACCCATAATAGGATTATTTTTGACCCAACTGTTTTTAGAGTGTTGAGTCGGACCAGCGGTTAAAAAAATGGATGGATGGAGTCGAAAAATTTGAGTCATTTTATATATATAACGATCCATAAAGTTGGGTCAGATCTTCTACTTGGGTTAATTTGACCCAACTTCGGGTCATCAATTCGGTCATTTTGTATTAAACAACTGAAAAAGTTGAGTCAAATTCAACCATAAAGTGGATCGGTTCTTTTTAAAAATAGATTTATCCATAATCGGGTTACCTTTGACCCAACAGTTTTAGAGTGTCAAAGAAAAACAACTTTGACCAAAGCAGTGCATGAACATCCTCTCAATCCTCTTCTGCATGAAGAACAGGTTGACTTCATGTCCTGTTTTGTTTGCATGTGTGAGTGGTTTCTTTTTGGAGTTTATGGGTGGCATTTATATAAATACATACAAAACGGCAGATTTACTGGCCCTGCCTGGCCACGGTCTTGCCCTCTTCCCATCCGTAAAAAAGAAGACACACTTGTGGAGCTCTCCGATCTCGTCCTTGCCTTCTTCCTCGGACTCGTCTCTCATCGCGGCGGGCCTGTGTTGGCGGGAGGCGATGCGGGAAAGCGATTAGTCATATTCAATTTACATACGGCTGTCATGGGCTCCTCCAGGCTGAGCGCTGATGTCATGTGTGCGTGGGGCCCTCTGAGGCCACCCGCCATATGGGAAGAAAACCTCGTGCAGTGGGGTGATGGTTGGGGGGCGTATCGCCGCTGTGGTGATGTGATGATGAATGTGCCACTTCAGTCTTTAAGTGAGCATGCATGACTTGTGACGTTTGTACACCAGGTCAACATTCAAAGATTGAAATTAATTTACAGGGTAACGCTTGGTGTTAAATGCCTTTGCAAACTAATATTTCTGCATCTGTTAAAAAACAAAAAAAGCCAACAATAACAGTCTGGAGCTTTTTTTACTCATCCGTTAGCTCAGGCAACGCTATCAACCAATAAAAACACAAGCTCACACTTGACTTGGTGACTGTAGTCACCTAATGAATAACAGCAAACCGAAATGAAGATGAAACGGCTGCACACTTGAGTTTGATCTTTCACAAGTGTGTGTATTCACACACGCACGTATGCACACACATACACACATGCATGTATCTATATATACATACATACAGGCAGACAGCGTGAAGCTTCAGTCGGTATGTCGCCGACCACACATCATGCCAGCTGTGTGATAAAACAGTTCTGGCGAGTGTAAGTAACTTTGAAGCCACTTTGTCGAATCCAGTGTGAATTTAAAAGACAGAATCTTAAGAAGTCAAATCAATGAATGCTAAACACTAACTTGTATTTGTTAAAACATATGGTTGTTTATATCAGTCACAAGGTTGGTGATTTAGAGTTGCCACTATAACAACATAGATGCTAATCTTAGCAACAACAACAACTTCGCTAGCTAGCTATTTATATACATATACAGTATATATATATATATACATACACAGTGTATTTACTAGTGCTGGTGTAGCTAGTAGTGTAGTTAAACCGTATATTATATCTGCTCGGCGGCTTTGTGAGGGCAGCAGACGGCAAAACGGGCGGTTGACTTTTTTAATATATATATATTTTTTTGTATTTTTATTTATTTTTGTATGTGGGTGAATATGTGTATGTGCGTGCGTGCGTGCGTGCATTCATTAGTTCACCTAAAACCTATAAAAAAATATAAAAATCCCATACCGTTTCCCTAAACCGAACACTTCCAGCCAGAGTCGTGAGGCCGCCGGACGGTTGACTCTTGACCTACTGAAGAGTTCACAGCATCAGTGAGCTAATATTTGTCTAAGGAAGAGAAAAAGTGACAGACTGACACACGGAGTGTGTGGGCTCCTGTGCGTGCAAATACTGTATATGATTAAAATCTCATTATTGAACAAGAAAACAGGGTTAGTCTTTTTGACTTTGTTTGTGTGCGTTTTAAATTCAAAATGAATTTTGTAGTTTATGGGTGGCATTTATACAAAGGCATGATTTACTGGCTCTGCCTGACCACCAGCTTGCCCTCTTCTCAGCCAAAGAAGATTTTCCCATCATGTCCTTCCCTTCTTCCCTCTGAATGGTTTTTCGCCACGGCGGGCTTGTGTTGATGGGAGGCGATGTGGGGAAGCGATTAGTCATATTCGCTTTACAGATTGTCAAATGATACTTTTAGTCAATCCCCACGCCTGTGATTGATTTTATTAGATTTTTTCTTGAAAAGTGATGCTTTTAGAGATGTAAGGATTCTGCCTGATACCGGTGATATTGGCTGTCACTGGTCCACTACATTTACACACCACTCAGAAAGATGATTCAGAGTTGCCATACAAACAACATAGTGTATAGGAGCTGATCTAATTTGAAGCTAGGAATGTAGCATTTGATTATAGATATTACATATTGTTGATTTTTTTGTACCCCTGTGTATGCTAATATGTTATTAATAACGAATTATGTATTGGACAAAGGTAATAGTGTGCAGGTGCTTGCTGTTTGCAAACAGGAGAGGGGTGAGGTGCAAACACCTGCAGGGTGCCTGTGACCAATCCCAGGGTTCAAAGTTCAAACATGCCATGTGAAAGGTGCACCGTTCAGCCCCAGCTGTAAAACACAAAAAATCACTGGCTTCACAACGACAGTGATTTGAAATAAACAATATTCCTTGCATGTAAGCAGATGACAAGCAACAACTGAGTGCGTCGTGCAGTACTTCCGCCTGCCTGTGCAGTCGAGTCTGAAATCATCGGGAGCAGATGGTCCCGAGGCAAAAAACAAACATCAGAGAGCAGGAGTGAGCTGATGTCCTGTACTTCCTGTCAAACTGTGGAGACGAACTGCAGATGTTTGCAGACAGACGATGGGTCGGGTAAACAGCTGTTTAGGGAGCCCGTTTGTGTTTGTGCATGAATGACCTGCTGCACTACGGGAAAATGCTCTGGCTAAAAACATACTAGCGAGAGGTTAAAATATGAATGTGAGTTTCACAAATAAATATTCTCCCATTCATCCACAGAGAATCATTATTTTTGGGACTTGAATGACACTCATTGGTCCCAACAAGGAATGACAACAATATTCCAAGTGTTTTGTTGTTTTTTTAATGGCTGCAATGGTGCCAGCAGAGACGCTGCACTCCAGCATTATGACAGCATGCGGTTAAAAGGCCATTAGACGTGATGGAGTTTGAAATGTCAAAAATGCGTCTTGGCCAGTCCATGGGTATTCAGAGGTTTGCGTTCCACACTTGCAAGCATGTGTGCAGTTTTTATTGTAGTTAATCTGCAGGAATGCATAAATACAGACTACAGTGCAAGCTGATGTTGCACCATCAAGCCGGACTGGCAAAACAAATTGTTCACCTCAGCCAAGCTCAAGGGCAAGGTTTATTGTTTCAATCTGTTTCTTTGATACATCAAAACTACACAACAGATTGCAATAAAACTTTGATGATGGTGGCGTGTGCCAAACATGAACCTGTCAAATGTACATCTGGATAATCTTGAATATTTGTCCATTAAAACAGTTTCAGTTACAATAGAATCATTCTGTACACCCACAATGAAAATGATGAGTCCTATCTATCTTATCTTAATGTCTTTAGCAAACCAGAAAATAGCCTGTCATTTAAAATAAAAAAATATAAAAACAACCCCCAAAATAAATCAATCAATAAATTAATAAATCAATCAATAAATTAATTAATCAATTAATAATAACAATAATAATAATAATAATAATATCAATAATAATAATAGTCATTTGACTTAGTGTTTCAAATAAAGTGACAGTCTGCAGTAATTTTCTGGAAGCATTCTATATAGGAACTTTACAAACATTCAAAGTCAGACAATCTGCACTTGAAATAGTCTGACAAAAAATGTGAACCATATTGGTACCATATCGAGGCCAGGCATTTTTTTCAAAATTTTCAGGAAACACAAAAAATTAAAGCGTTTGCATCATGAGGAGATATAATTAAGGCAAAAAAAAAAGAAGCAAAAAATGACTTTATTATTATTTTAAGATAGAGATGTAATATTGTCTTTCATGTCACTGAGTTAAGATAACATTTGATACTGGAGTGACAGTAGCTTGCTGTTAACGCAGTCATTTTACAATAAACGCCTTTTAAGTCACTGGTAGTGGGCCAAACGGTTGACTTTCAGCCAGTCAGTACAGGATTGAGTCCCACTGAGTGACATGAGCGCATGAGTATTAATGGTTATAGGTACTTTCTGCCCATTATCCCATTCACATACAGTCAGCTGGAATAGGCTCCACTCAGCAGCACCTCTGAGAAGGATAAGCGACATACAAAATAGATGGAGGAATATATGGAAGAAACACATAAATAAAGAGCATTATACTCGCTCATTCTTGTCAAAGCACACAGTGCCGATTGCACAACATTTGTCACAATGTAGTCAGACAAACAACAAACAATAAATAAATACCAAAAAAAAAGTGGTCTTGCACTCTATTTAGAGCAATTTAGCTCCTTCACACCCGATATTGTACTGTCATACTGTTTAAACAATAGACTATACATTTATGCAAATAGCCAGAGTTGTAAAGTGGAAAAAGTGGGTTGATTGTATTTCCATTAAGTGCAACACGAATAGCCACAGGTCAATGCAATCCTCATTATGACTGCAGTCTGATGGTAATTAACCACTAATGTGTGTAGAACAAATGTTCTGGTGAACTATTACGAGAAATATATATATATATATATATATGTATATATAAGCATAACTGTCTCAGACTCCCTGGTTGGAAATGTGAAATGCAGAATTACATTGATATACATTGAAATACTACTATTGAACTTTTTACCCAGTGGAAGTTCAAACTAAATGATCAACAGAAACAAAATTTGACGACCTGTAGGGGGCGCTTCTGGAGCCACCACGTATATCTGTGTGTGCGCGTGTGTGTGTGTTGGGGGTGAGCATTTATGGACCACCTGTACAGAGGCAAGTCCACAGAGGAGTGTTTTAATGTCTAAAACATCATAAATTGTCTAATGAACAATTCTTGTCATTTATAAACTTCCAAAGATTTATGGGAAATGCAGACTTCCACGTTTGAAGCTCTTTTTGCTCACTTTTGAATATCATTTAACTAACTCATATCTGTAATAACTAAAAGCGGACGTATGCAATTAACCATGCAATGGCATTTAACCCTCAGCTGGAGATAATTAAGACCACTTTTGGTTGATAAGAATGTATCAATTGTCCCCTACATTCATGTTTTCTTTTCAGATTGGTATTCAGTTTCCTAGTTAGAATCAATGCACTTTCAGACATATGTGCTTATTATTATTGGACTTAGTTGAAAAGCCACAAGACTTAATGAAGTGGTTGGGATAGCTTAGAATTTACAGTAGTGACATGTGACGTTGGCTTGCTGCATAGCCTCATGCAAAGCTAAGATTGGACTATTAGCAGTATAGCATATCATGAATACTACTTTGTCGCTATCAATTTATAGTTTAGAATGCAAATTCAACAATTTCTTGCAGTGGGGTGTATTAGTTACAATAAGGCGATTAATACAAATTGCCTAACTAATTATTAGTGATTGATCAGAATGGCATATTGGGTAATATTGATAAGCAGTTAATTCATTGGCCAATGAGTGTTTGAATAATGAATGAATAAATGAATTTTCTCCCAAACAAATGAGCACGAAGTCAACCTCCACAAAGGCACTTCTAAAATAATATTGCAATGTCGACTGCTCCTTGTGTGTTAGGACACATTCGACACATTGGCACATTGCTGGTGCTTTGAAAATGTTGTGTCTTTACATTTCTTTGCATAAGTGTGTTTTTCTACTTGTATTCGTCCCTCCCCTCACATTGTTGTGCACTTGCTAGTGTGTGTCCCTCCATGCGTGTGTTCAGCAAAGGCGTGGGGATCCATCTGTGTCAGGTTAACCCTCTGGGAGCCTCTCCCAGCAGGTAGCCCTAGAGAGTCTAAATCATCTGGATGGCCAGAAGCGTGAAATCCTTCCAGACCCAGACAGATGTCTTTCTGTTCAGCCCGATTCTGCCTTCAGCGACCTCACAAACCTCTTAAGACCCTCGATGCAGACACCGCTCCCAAAATGCAGACCAGACCGTGGCGGGACCGGCCTGAGTCAATTCACAGGCCAGAAAAACCACCCAGAATCTCAACGATACAGAACCATTCAGAGAGAAAGTTACAACTCTCCATTTAGTTGATCAAGCAGTCCAGTCTGCAATTTGAAGCCGCAAACAAAAAGTGTTCAGTGATCAGAGAGTATGAGAGGTTCTTTGTAGCTTGCATCTCCAACTTGAGAACAGCAGAGGACAGACGACCTATTTGTATGACGTGACTGTCTTTCCAGAAGCGAACATAAAATACTTTGGATGGCTTCCTGTTCGCTTCCTCTCCACTGGAGGCCTCCAACACCAGCTGATTGAGGTGGTGTTATGTTCTTGGCCTGAGCGACTGAGCCGTGGGCCTAATGGCTTCCAGCTGGGACTGTGTGTCTGCATTAAGTCCTCAAGTGGAAAAGTGGCTGCAAAGTCAAACCACCTGGTGAGGGTGAGTTGCCGAGGAGGTGTGAGGTGGCGGCGGACTGCCGTCAGCCTAGCGGCTTCTTTTCAGCTTTCATTTCAAGTTGCGACTGCTTATGTCGGGCGCTGATGTGTCCCGAAGCGGCGACTAATTCTTACGACCCGGCTGGACTCATCAGTTGTTTTTACGTTAGGTCATCGCATTTCAACACAAAGAGCCTGACAACAAGCAAACTGATTTTGGCACCTGTGACCACTGCGCCTGACAGCTGTAATTTCATTGGCCCGATTCTGCAACCTTGTCACAAGTGCGGCTCACAGACAAGAGTGAATAATTCCCTTACAAGCAGCACAAGCGTACAAATGGCAACCAAGTCCCAGATTTCACGTTTGTCCAAGGAGAGATCGCGGCAACTAATAGATTTTGGCACAAGCATGTAGTGGTTGTCACATTAACAGGCTCCATGTTAATGTCTGCCATTAAACAGGAGAGTCAACTTGAGCATCTTCTGGAGCCTTGAGGAAATACCTCATCGGCATTACACTCAGGAATTTCCTTTCTCTATAAAGATGGAGAAACATGAACCAAAAACCTGCGGATAATAAGCAGGACCAAAGGTTTGCAATGTTTTCGAAAGTTAAAATCAGTCCTACTGAATAAATCTCAATTTAACAACAGTTACAAATCTCATTGCAAGGCCTTTGCCATATATATATATATACGCAACTTCCTGGGGTGTTTTATATATATATATATATATATATATATATATATATATATATATAGAGAGAGAGAGAGAAAGAGAGAGACATATATATATATATATATATATATTTACCATAACCACAGTGAGTTCTCCGTTCACCAGACTCTCCAAAATAAAAGTTAATGGAGTGTACGTTTAAAATATTAATGTATATATATGTATAATGTAATGTAGCTTTTGTGAATTTCCTGTAATCTTTCAGTGCCCCCAGGGAAGATGTTACCCAAAGCTGTGTGCAAATATTGCAGCGACAATCTTACGTTAACGCGTAACGCATTAGACAGCACATAATTTCTGCTAGACGCTTTCAAATGATCTTTTCTTCTTGATGAAAATTGGTTGTGAATTTTTGTTTTGGAATGTTGACCAAAAAATGTGTGATAATCTGCACGAAAATTGTGCTGTGGAATATTTTTGGGGTAAAACAATTGGTGGCCATTTAATGTAATGTAATATTTTCTGATACCACTAAAGCACTTCTTTACCCACCTGCTATCATCAAATCCAAATAGCTAGATTTTGAATGACATTGAATCTAAAAAACCCCAAAAGAATTTTGGCCTATGTTGAGATCTAGTAGCCGCTGTTCAAACAGGCCTCTCATTTTGTCTCAATATAGACTAATACACTAGTACTCTATTAGAGAATATCACAGATCTCCTTGTGTTTCGTACCTACATTTATTCATAAAAAATGCACCTTTTTTTATCAGCACCTTTTTTTTATTCACCACAGTGTCTTCATACAATGACTTGTTACTTTACATTTCATTCTCTTGAAAAAACAAAACAAATCTACTAACACATTAGCATGAATGTCTTCCACAAGCAGCACCGACTCCCTCTGGTGTTATCAGCCGGGCTCACGGCGCCGAGAGCAGCAGCGTCACACTGCATCCATCACAGCCCGTCTTTGCCAGCCCACAGCTCAGGCTCACGCTGGAAAATGGCGGCTGATGAGCTGGCGAAAGATATTTATGAGGATCCTCATAAAGGAGCAGGCAGAATCCAGGGTAAGGCCGCTTCATTTTTTCCCCACTGCAACACTTTACATGTTACCTCCAGCTGTCATTCGGGCAGTGTGTTTTACCGCACAGAGCATAAAGCAACACTTTGTCAGTACCAAGCTTTTTTTTGAAAAAGCCTTCTTTACATATAGAGGACAGATACTAAAGAAGCTTTAAGTTGCAGCGGAACATTTATTGGGTCAGAACACACAAGGAGGTTCGAGGTAAAATTGTGCATTGGAGGGAAACATATGAAAAGCTCTTTTAATATTAAGATCATTTCAAAGTGCACATTGCTGGCTTCGGGCCGAAACCTCAAAAGTCACAATTTGGTAAATTTCATATATATATATAAAAAAAAAAATCTATACTATTGGTCAGTCCACACATGTGGGTGCTATGTTTACAAACTATTGACCAATCTTAAGTGTAAAAAATGGCTTCACTTCAATGACGCAATGTTAATGGTTGAACAAACATGCCATAGGCTATTTGAGGTCTCCTGAACACGACATACTTAAACCGAACATGTTTGGGCTGAACCTATGAATTGATTTAATGGGATATAATCAACCATTTAAAATTTAGCAGTTTTTTGTTTTTATTTGTATTTTTTTTTTGGGCACTAAATAATTTTATTGCACTTTGTAGACCAAACGGATTTGCCTTAAGGGGGAAAAAACATTCTCTTATTGTTGTGCTGTGTGGTGGAATAAAAAAGCGAACAAATCAAGTCTAAAAGTTCCAGAGGAAGAATCACATTACGATGTGTTTCACTAATTGATGTGAGGAACAAGAGTAGTGGCATTTGGAGAGGCAGTTGGATCAGGGTTATTGTACTTCTTGTTCTTCTGAATTTTAGTTTCCTCTTCATAAAAAAAGATGGAAAGAGTTGAAGACAGGAGGAGACAACCAAGGCCTGAAAACAGTTAATATGGCCACATCAAGCATGTTTTCCTGCAGCAATTGGTTGGTGCCCTTTTAAGGTAGCAGAAAAGAAGAAGAGTAGATAGAGGGTGTTGCGTCGCTGCTGCAAAGAAATTGAAGAATAAAAAAAAAACGTGAAAATACTTTCACTGAAGTCATAAGGAGCTGTGATTGTTTAATATTCAAGTATCTACCACGTATAAAGATAACAAGAGCTGCTTAACTTTTTTTTTCATACACTGACTGATTGGTTTTAGCGTGTTTAATAAACTAATGGTGAAGAATGTCAAAGTGGCCCCCCGCATCCTTGATTTTTCTTGATGCAGAAAACGTTTGGACACCCCTGCTTCAAGCCATCTGGCATCCTTATGCTCTGGTTTTGCTCTTGTGGTGACTTCAGAGATTGAAGATGAGCATGGAAGAGAAATAAAGACGAGCCCGTTCAAGTGATTAAAAAAAAATCTGGTTTTAATTTCTTTGACAACAAATTAATCAATAGCTGTCGCATGCTTCTTTCCAAGTTCCAAAATTCCTCGGGAAATGAGGCAAAAAAAAAGAAACGGAATGAGAAGTGCATTCATTTGAGACGGATTTTTACTCAGCTGAGGTGCAAATTGGATTGCAGTCATGCTTTTGTTGCTCCATGCTCAATTTGAAATGCTCAGAAATATGTTGCTCATCAGATTTATTTTGTTAGCCCATCGGAAACGTGACTTTTAACATGCGCGTAAAAGCATTAAGATACAAAAAATAGACTTGCATTACATTGCCAGCTTCTATAAACTGTGCGTGTAAACGTACTGAGTGACTCACTGGCACCTCTTTAAGTGTAAAGTGGAACCATCAAATTATACTGACCAGATGTCCTCTTATTTTAGAATATGATTTTACTGAAAAAAATAAATCATCAGTAGCCTGCGTTACTAAGCATCCATTCCTCTGCTCTGCTTTGACTCGCACTTGGAGTTTAAATTTGTCTGACTTTGCCACGACTGTCCCATTTTTCACTCTACCAACTGAAAATAATTACATTTTAACAACTGATTTTTATATGATTTCAATCTGTGGCTGGAATTATTTTTTTTTTTCTGTCCGATCTAATAAAACTGATGATGGTGGAAAAGAGAACCAAACTAAGACAGTTTGATTCTTTCTGATGGGAGAACACCGGCATCAGTCACAATGAGATCATGACAACATCAAGCCAATTAATTATTAGACATCTCTAGCTGTAGAAAACATCTTTTTTTTTAGGGGTGTCAAAATGAGTGCGTTAATTTTGGGTTACTTGGAATTCCAGTCACAACGCAGCAGACACGTCCATGTTAAAAATTAGCAGTAATACAATTAATAATAATGCATATATTTGTGGAGAATGGGGTCAAGTTGTATTTTACAATTTTAGAAATACTTCATGTTAAAGATTACATAGCTCTTAACACGAAAAGAAAAATGCACTGAGCTGTCACAAACGTCTTATAAATCCAATTATGCCATCTAGTGGCAGAGAACTGACCTTAACACAAATCAATATCACACTCGTTTTTTACAGTACAGTACATATTTTTAATTTTAACACAATTTTATCAATTATCATGAAATTACTGTATCAATGACTAAAAAAATGCAGCCATATTTCTATTAGTTTAACATTTTTTTTATACTTTTATGCTAACAAGAGTTGAAAACATAGGAAAAAATATATTATATTGTCCATTTTGTTGTACATTTAGAACAGCTATAGAATGTGAGTTTAACCACGAATTAACTATTGAAGTTATGCGATTTATTATGATTAAAAAATTAATCACCTGACACCCCTACTTTTAGACAAGACAATAGCCTTAGAACAGTATCTGACAAAATTGGCACACAAGCGCTGATGGGCTGGAATTTACACTTTTCACACAAGCGGTCCACTTGATAATGTTCATTAGAAGAGACACTTCCACTTCTTTCATGTCACCATATTCAAACGTGTCCACAGCCTGAAGGACAAGCCGAGAACCACTCAAACACTTGATAGAAACACGGCCTCTCGTCTATCCAAACACACTCCTGCTCTGATTGATGCGCCTGAAGCGGGCCAGTTTCACCACCATGCATGATTATGAGAGCCATTTATTTGTTCAGCTCTAATTGTTGAAGCCTCTGTCAGCGAGGCGCGAGAGCACAGCTGCGGCAAGGTGACACTTTGGCGTGAGATCAGGGTGACTGGATACTGCCTTTCAAAATGAATGAAAAATTGCAGCGTCGACACATTTGGGTGTCAGATGCCGTGCGATAAAGCCAATCGGCACATGACAGCCACTGCACGCGGCTAACTAATTGTAATGTATAGCTTGATCACGACTTGACGAGCAAGCCCCATATCTCCCTCTCATGTACTGAGTCACACACACACAGCAAAAGCGTGTCCACATGTCTTATAGTCAGACGGAGATTGACACACACAATTGCACACACATGCAACCATGCTCCTTCAGCTCAATTTGAAGGCACAAAAGGGTCAAGGATTTCTTTTAACCAGAGTGTTCTGACATACAGGAACGTCTTTATCCCATGTCATGAAAACAATCAGTAAATTATTTGGATTAAAAGGGAAGGAACATTCACATCTGGGAGCTGCTGAGTTGTCTTCTTGCATGCAACTTCTTTTCTCTCCGCAGGCATGAGAAAATAATAAGTCCAAAGCTGAATTTGTGTCAGCGCGGCGCAGGAAAATAAGATATCATGTCGTGCTGTCGGTTTGATGTCAGGCTCTCAGAGTCGTACCCAAATGCCTCAACCCGTCGAGGGGGCGGTTCAGCCAGAGTTCACGTCTACAGCCACTAACCAGCTCGCTCTTCATCGGCTTCAATTCTCTTACTTTCTTTGTGTGGAGCTTTATCCGCTTACTAAATCCTAAATAGTCTTTGATATGGTCAGCGTGCTGTCAGCGAACTGGTGATCAGCCATCTTGACAATTCTACCAATCCGACGTGGTCACGTTCCAGAAATAAAACTGCTCACTGATGCATGTATGCTATGGAAATGAAGTTGCTGCGTGTTTTGTGGTTGGGTTCAGCTGCTGGTATTTTCAGCACGAGAACATCTTGGATGGCGAGAAAGCAGGCGAACAAAGCAATGTTAAAATCATTTTTTATAAAACGGTTAGACCATGACAGACATGATTCTTTGCACAATAAACTAGCAAATGAATCACAGTTTTAGAGACCATTAACACTTAATTTGAACTAAGGTATGTGGTTGGAATGGTGGATGACTGGTTGGCACATCCGCCACACAGTACAAGACATGGGTTAAAATCCCGTGTTCGACCTTCTTGTGTGGTGTTTGTATGATCTCCTTGTGCCTGTGTGGGTTTTCTCCAGGTACTCCGGTCTCATTCTATATTCCAAAAACATACACTGTAGTGTACTTGAATACAGACGCTCCCCAACTTACGAACGATATACGTTCCGAGCGATCGTTCGTAAGGTGAATTTGTTCGTAAGTTGCTTCAGTGCTATATTTTGTATTATAATTGATGTTTAAAGAGAATACGTACAGTACTGTATTACGTATGTTAGAGAGAGAGAGCGAGAGACACACACAGTATGTACATGTACGTAATAAGATAAATAAAATGAAGTTTAACTGACTTTTGGAAGATGTACTCGATGCTTAAGGAGAAGATGGAGGAGGAGGAGGAGGAAGAGGAGGATTTTATATCATGAGAGGTTCTTCGTCGTCGCTGGAATGGGCTTCAAAAGTTACTTCCTCCTCCGTAACTTCAATGTAGGAAGAAGTTGAGGGTCGAGGAGAAGAAGATGAGGGTTGATGAGTATCTTCCTTGGAGGATTTACTAGAAACTGGCCGAAAGAAGCGATCTAACGACGATTGCACAGTTTTCTTCTTTTTTCATCATAAATGATGCGGTAGCACTGTATGGCATCATTCAATTGATTTGCAACCTTTGTGCAATGTTCAATATTTGGGTCTTGCTGCTCGAAGAGTGCGATGGCTTTTTCTATGAGCGACAGGCGTTTCTTCTTCTTCCTCCTCCTCGACACGTTGCTGAGCCTCCAATGCTGGGTGAGCTCTCACAGCGCCAAGCGTCGGTATTAGCGGCGGAAAGAAGCACTACAGTACTCGGAAAAAGATGCGCAATCCAAAATCTAACTTACAGCATCTCTTTCCGAACATTTTTTGACATGCGCGCATGCGCGCAGACATGTTCGTATGTACCGTTGTTCGTAACTCGAATGTTCGTAAGTAGGGGAGTGTCTGTACTATACAATTTTGAGTCTAAGTTGTCTGGAGGTTTTAATATGACTGTGAATGGTTGTTAGTGGTCTTCCTCGTATGGTCGTTATGACTGATTTATTTATTTTTGTTTGCCTGTGAACTAGACTTACAGCCATTCATTCATTCATTCACTCACACATACAGTTCATGCATTCTTCATATAGATGACAGTAACAGTTGTTACACGAAATGTGAAAAACTTTGACTGGACACAGTCCCCGCTTTTCACCAATGATAAGGACCGGCCAGCAAAGGGGGAAAATCTGAATATAATTAAGGCCCATTGAAATGCATAAAATAAATACACAAATATATATTTTTAAACATCCATCCATCCATTTTCCTAGCCGCTTGTTCTCACAAGGGTCGCGGGGGTTGCTGGAGCCTATCCCAGCTGGCTTCGGGCAGTAGGCGGGCTACACCCTGAACTGGTTGCCAGCCAATTGCAGGGCTTTTTTAATTTTTAAACAATAAAAAAAAAAAAAAAAAACTCTGATAAGCATTCCATATGTGTTTTGCCACCCCAAATATTAAAAACATTTGCAAAACAAATATACCGTACGTCTAAGCTATTTTTTTTTAAAATTCTATCCATCTGAACCATCCAAAATAGCTCTGCATTCATCAATGAATAGTAATTTGTTTTAAAGTATTTTTGAAGTGGGTTTTGGACCCTAACCCTCCTTTTGTGTGGGATCCTGCAATCAGAGCTTTTTCGGACTCTAGAAACACCAGCAGCTCATCAGCAGTCTTTTAATGGCTAAAGTCTAAAAGGATGCATTTGCTGAACAGAATTTTTCTTGGTATGCTTTTATGGGAGCAAAACTTGTTTCTTAACCTGTCCATAGTTTTGATTATTTGAGTAAAGCATTGTATTATTTCACACTTTTCATGAATAGAATGGTTCTTCTTTTCCCCATAAGCATAAAAACAGTGACGTTCTTGAATCTTAACTCATTCACTGCCATTGACGCCTATAAACGTAAAAAAATCATTTGAACTATTTTTATTAGTTTGCCATTTTTTTCCCACATTTGTTAACTAGAGTATGAAAACCTAAAAAAAAATGTTTAAATAATCTTTTTTTTTTTAAGATTATTAAAAATTAGGGGCGTCAGGCGATTAAAATGTTCAATTGTAATTAATCACATTACTTCAATAGTTAACTCACGATTAATCAATAAAGTTTTATATCTGTTCTAAATGTACTATAATTTTTTTCTAGGTTTTCATACTCTTGTTAACAAAAGCGGGAAAAAGTTCTAAACTAATATGAATAGTTCAAATGAATTTTTGACGTCTATAGCCGTCAATGGCAGTGAATGAGTTAATAAACAACCAAGTAATGTTCTTCTAATTCGGCTCAAAATCAAACCTGTTCTGAGTGATTTAACAGACGGGATCAACATAATCACAACACTTCCCCCAAAAACCCAAACACCTAGGTTTATTTCAAGATGATAGCGAAAAGAAGCATCTATAAAAACATGCCAGATTGAATCTCTGAAACTGGATCTTAATTTTTCATCATTCTTTGTCAAATCTGAAATGCGGCGAAACGTTTGGCGATGTTTACATGCTGTCACATTTCAAATAATCTTTCCGACTGATTTGCCTTCCGAGTCATTCCAGCTCGATCTGCCGGATGCTCCTATCTGTCAATGAGGCATCCGAGGCTGAGAACTTCGTTTGCACTGAGCCACTCTGATAGTTCAGTGGACCGCGGCCCCTTGTAGCCCAGCGCATGTGAAGCATGTGCAAACCCTTTTACAGATGCACTGGATTGATCCCTTCTTCGGGATTTTCTTCATCATCTTTCCCCACAACCACAGTCCATACATCACTGGGGGAGCAGTAGGCAAACGAGCAGTCATTTCCATCCCTCGTCTAATGCTGCATGTGCTCAGATAGATGTGCCATGTTACATGTCAGATTAGACAAACCGAGAGCCTGCGCTGACATCTGCATTTGGGATCAACTGATGTGCGGCGCCTCGTGTGCAGGGCCAAACAAGTTTGCATGATTGCTGTTGTGACCAAGCATACCTTGATGGTACTCAAGTGATATTGTACTGGGGGAAAGGGGGGTGATGTAGGGCTTGTATCAATGTAGCAATGAAAATTAAGACTGATTTGTGCTCAACATTGTGGAGAATAGCAGCAGCAGAGAAGTTCATAAAGATCCACTTAGCTGAGGAGAGGAGCACAATTCAATCCCCGTTCCTTAATTGAAACTCTCTCCCACAGCTCCCTGATTAATTTATAGCCTGCCTGTGTTCTAAATTGACCCATCCAGCCGCGAGGTATACAAGTAGCCTTGCACTAATATGTCATTAGAATCCTGTTGCGATCGTGCCCTAATATTTCACACTGCGATGTGAGTGACTCTTAGGTGTTGACATTATGCAGTAGATCCAGTTTCGAAAGACAATATGAAACGAGCACATTTCAGATTTGAATGGAGTTCTTGCTAAATTGAAACTAGTTACTGATAAACAATACGATGCCTGCTCCTTTTTTTGGGGGATACAACATTTTTCCCCCAAAAATTTTTTTTGGGGGGGGCAAATGAATTGTCGATAGTAAAAATGCATGCATACACATTCTTTGACCAAATACGCTTAATAAAAAAAAAGGGACTAAAAAAGTCAAATTCCACGCTTGTCACCTATGATGATTTAAAAATAAAAAATACATTATGATGCAAACTTAAAAATCAATTTGGGTGTTTTGGGGATTTGTTCCAGAACCACCCACATTCGCACAATATGTAAAAATTTGCGATATAGAGTTAATCATTTGTTTTTTTATGTGTTTTTTTTTTAATCCCTCCCACACATTTAAACCTATTTAAAGTTAAATCACAATTTTTTGTGAGAGGAAAATCGGGCTTGTCTCAAGCTGTTTATTTGTCACTCTTAGTTGAGGTTTACTGTAAAACTGACATGTTCAACGAAATTATGTAATTTTGTCTGATGAAAATCTGCTGTCTTAATGCACAAATGCTCAAGATGAGCTAAGATAACGGAAATTATATGTTACGATAATTTTACATTTACATATTTAAATAGTTGCTGCTTTACACATATGGTGCAACAACTCATACAAACAAAGCATACAACAATACACACTTGCATACATTCTCAGTTTGCAGTTGTTGGGGACATTTTCTGCCTCTTCTTCTTTCTTCTAATTAAAGGGTGTCTTTTCCAGGACACATCAGTGTTACCCAGCATGTTGCGACACAATGCGGTACTATGCGTGAATATTGCGGCGTTTCACTGTATTTCAAAACGTTATGGGGGACACTACCTCATATTTATGATTTGTTGTATATGTCACACTTCTTCATCACATAATTACCAACAAGGGATTTGCCTGGGAAAACGATTTTCCCCTGAATCTTACATCTTTTGTTGAGCATAACAATTTAGAGAATATTCCGCATCAACGTTCAGGAAAGGCTCTTACCGTCCCAGAGCACAAGGCCTGCCTACATGAGTTTGGAGTGGAAGAACTTGATGAAGTCCCAGCCTGTACCCCATCAAACACCTTTTGGGATGATCTATAAAAGAGATTGTGAGCTGGATGCTTTCATTCACAACATCAGGAAGCACTAAACGCACAAATGTTCTTGGGATGAATGGAAAATCCTTCCCGCAGACACACTGCAACATCTTGTGAGAAGTCTTCCCAGACTACGCCTAAGTTGTAACTTCAACTCCACTATGTAAGTTAATGGTCTGCTGTCACAATATTTTGTTTATATTGAATAATTATCAACATGAGGTAAAGTCACGAGATGAAGAGATATTTTAGAACAGCCTGTGCAATTGTCCATGAGAGAATAAGTCAGCAAAGAGCTTTAAGTGGCTGCTCGGTCAAACGTAGGAGGTGACTCTGTCATTTCCACGGCTCATATTATAACCTCTGCGTCCGACTGCGCCACTCACAACACACAAGATCTGGCTTCTATAAAGACATAGGATAAGATTACAGCTAAATCAGTCTTGTGGCTTCTCTCTGGGAAAACTTATGAAGTTCTAAAACTCCCCTGGTTGTGAGTGGGCCCAGCAGGGCTGCATGGGAAGGTTCCTGAAAGCGACTGAAATATGATCCAAGCGTCACTGATCTTCCAAAAAATAAGGCACTGACAGTGTGGAATGATGAGATGATAGCTCACGGGTGCTTCTTAAATCCTGCACAGGTACACGACCCTCATTCTGTAAATAAGTCATTGACCATGATATAGACTCCTCTAATTCCTCTGGCACATGCTTTGTTTTTCTCTTCTCAGCCCTTACAGGCCCGTTCCCATTCCTTTGGATGAAATGTGGAATTATGTGCACTGTTGCACACATGGTTTTCGATAGCGGTCCTCTATAGTGGCCTTGGATGGCTGTCTTTCATTCAATACAAGCCATGGATGAAAACAGCGGAATTCCTGGTGCATTTAATGAGACGAAAAACCAGCGCAGCCACTGTTGGTTTACATGAAATCAATTTGAAGGGGAGGGAAGCGCGCTTCCAATTGGCCGTCCAGGCAATCAATCTCCAGACTGACACATGATTTTCATTAGCAGGAAAAGATGCCTGCATATATTTAGCCTATCAGAACAAGGTCCTCCATGATTTCGCATCAAAGCAGAGAGCGGGGAGCCAAAAGTAACAGTCTCATTTCTCCTTCATCAGCGTGTGATAGCTGTTTATTGGCTTTGGACGTCAGGGGAGGGTCAGAAACAATCCATCGCGATAGAGCGCGAGTCCCGCTGAGGTCGATGTGCGATTTTATTAAATCAACACAGTGCTGAGTTCTGCGAAGGGCCAGTCAACGCCTATCAACTCAGTCAGTGCAACCTTTTATTTCAACCGCTCGTCCTTGACAGCCGACACTCCCCCTGATTTCCTAAGCGCGCCAAAGGACTCTTTCCAAGCAGCATCATTATGATGACTACATGTGAATTCTTGACATATGTGTGAGTATGTGTGCTTACATGTCAGTGATGACACAAAGTGCTACTAAACTACTTCAAGTCTTATTTTTAATTGCACTCACCCTTTATTTCAACAGTATTTCCATCATGGTGGCCAGGCCAGAAGATGGTTTTGTCAATTGAATCTGTGAATTCTCTCCTCTGGTTATGCAAACACGAGACTCTATATTGTTTTCTTTTTCCCAGAAGCCAGGAAAAAAAACATAAAAGAGACAACTTGGCATCACATTACTATGGTATGCAGGACATATCAAGAGTATCTTGTCCGCCTCCTCTCCAGGACCTTCATTGGATCAGTTGAAGATATAATTCACAGGCCCTCACCGACCGACCTCTGCCGACGACGGCCGAGATGCTAACATGCACACGCGGGCCGCAGCTCCGAGCGCAGCTGGTAACAATCAGCAGCCAGCAGCAACCTAATGAAGCTTTGACTTTAGAGGCTCACATGCTGCCGTCCCGCTGCCAGACGGTCCTGCACTACCTGGCCCAGACGGCAAAGGGGATGAATCTAGAGTGGATTTATGACAAAACGTGACATGAGTTGTTGCTGCTGGACGGAAACGATGCGTGTTCAAGAGGTCATACTTTTATGCTCTATGCCTGATGATTCCAAATATCAGTATATCTTTGTCAAATTAACTTGAAACTTTAGATTGGTGATAAACAACTGAGGTCATGGTTGAAGGTACTGTATAGATAATTATTAATCAAGAAAAAAGGACCGCATTCCTCATAAATTCCTCTTGTTATCGATGCTATGTTTCAACTTGGAAAGAACTTTCTTTGGCTGCCAAGTAGACAGAAAACACAATTTTAATATAGCCACAAAAGCAGATTTATTGCTATACCCTACAACACAGTCCACAGTATGAGGCGCAACCACATAAGCGACTGGTCCTCCTTAGTTTGTCTTTTGGATGTTTCATATTTGCGTAAAAGTAGCTGGAGGATTATTGAAAAAGCTCGCGTTACCATGGCGGTTTAAGGGCTACACAATGACATATGGTAGTTGAAAGTCTTAACATGCAAATGAAGTCAAGTCACCCAAGTTTACCACAATTAATTATGTGACACTAGTGACGGAATTTCAAGTTGTGCAAGTCTCAAAACAAAAAACAATTTTCAAATCCTGCATTAAACCGCCACCATCACAAAGTCTCTTTGAACTGTGTGTTTTAGTAAGATTTTACCAATTTTCATTGTAATACAGATATAAAAATTGCTCAACTGCTGTGCAGGAATACATTAAAAATAAAAAACAAATTAGTTACTCATCATTAAGAATTGTGGCAGCGGATGCGGACGTTTTCAGAGAGAATTTATAGTGTGCCTGTGAAGTCGGTCTCGTCACATTAACCATAACTAAGTCCCTAAAAGGAGATGATGAAATGTCATGTGGTGTACATGAAATGCTTGTTTTATTAATAATGTGAGCGTACCTGCTTTCAGATGGTCTAAAGTTTATTCTACCGTCATTTCAGCCACCAAATTGTCAGGTGCGCCAGTGGGCTTATAAAAGAAAACACCTTTGGTCTGACGGAAAACATCCTGCGTCCATTGGACAATCAGATTTGGGCTTCTGGAGACACTCATCAGAAGAGGAAGATTAATTAGCTAAATTGGGACAGCAGTCATTGGTTAAGCAACTGTCTGTGCTGTCACCTGGGATGGAGAGGGAGGAGGAACCATTTGAACAAGTAGTGCTAAAGCAATGAAAGCTTACGACCCTTTTTGCCATGCTAGCATTTAGACTGCAGAAGACGGTAGCGTTTGTGGGAGGGGAGGAAGGAAGATAGGCGACACAGACTCATCCTTCACTCTTATCAGGACAGCAAGGGTTGTCAGGTCATGTGTATAACCTTCCTGGTGCCACACTAATGATGTCCCCCTCCTCTTCCTCAGGACTACAAGGTCAAGTCTCCCACCCTGCTTCACTTTATCATTTTTCAGTAAAGGGCTGCAGCCCCGACAGCACCCGGCAAGACCATGATGTGTCAGTGGAGGTTTAAAAAGTCATTCTTATTGTGCTGGCTGTGATTCAACACACTCTCCAAGTTATCTCACTGACAAAAGACTAAAATATCAACAGCTAAGAGTGGAAATCTGTGTCTTTTTGTTGTTGTTGAGTGTTTGCTACTGACAAAAGAGTTAAACCACAAAGGTAATTGCATGTTAAAGAGCCTTGCTTAAGGGCACTTCAACAGTAATTGCAAAGCACACCTTGAACAGAGGATGCTGGTAATAGTTGGAAATGGAAAAGCCGATAAGGGTAATTGTTACTGGTCCAGTAGATGTCGATCTTCTACATACTTTGGCGATGACTCAAGGCTTGCCGAGATCAGATAAAGCCTTTCACATCAATGAGGGATGCACTGGTTGATACTTGACAAATGTCTGTAAACTAAGGCGGAAATAAGGAATCTTCCTGTTCATGTAATGGATGGATGGATGGATGGATGGATGGATGGACGGATGGACGAATGGATGGATGGAAGGACGGATGGATGAATGGATGGACGGACGGACGGACGGACGGATAGATAGATAGATAGATAGATAGATAGATAGATAGATAGATAGATAGATAGATAGATAGATAGATAGATATTTAAAATTTTATTTATGAAAATATTTTTTTCTATTAAGTATTTTGTTCCTTTTCATTAATCATAATTACTTTGTTCGTTACTGTACTGATAATAATAATAATATAATAATGAACTTAATTTGTATACTGTATAGCACCTTTAAAACACATTTACAAATTGCTTTTAAAGACCAACTAGAACATGAATGGATGGACGGACGGACGGACGGATAGATAGATAGATAGATAGATAGATAGATAGATAGATAGATAGATAGATAGATAGATAGATAGATGGATAGATAGATAGATAGATAGATGGATGGATGGAAGGTGGAAATAAGGAATCTTGCTGTTCATATAATGGATGGATGGATGGATGGATGGATGGATGGATGGATGGATAGATAGATAGATAGATAGATAGATAGATAGATAGATAGATAGATAGATAGATAGATAGATAGATAGATAGATGGACAGACGGACGGACGGACGGACGGACGGACAGACGGATGGATGGATGGATGGATACTTTAGGGCTCCTCCTACAGGTGTAAAGCTTACTTTTAGGTCACTATGGTCAATACAAATACAGAGTACTGAACATACAGTAGCTACTAAACATACAAAGTACTGAACATATGTGTTAACCAGTGTGTAAGATAAATACTTTTTACTGTATCCAGGGCCAACTTAATGTAAGTGGTAGTAAGGGCTGGAGCCCAGGGCTGTATTACCCCAACTTGGTCATTAATTATTTTTGCTTTGGACACATTGCCCACAACGAAATATGGCTTCCAGTGAACAAATTGACTGACATATGTACTATATGTATTCACATGAACCATTTCTCTGTCCGAGACACCAACATAAATATGTTTACTATATATGCCCTGGATAAGATACTGTCATTTTCTGAGCAGTTAGCATAATGTGATATTTAAGTTTTTCTTTTATCCAAGATGTCTCTATAATTTCCTCAGAGGTGGCAGCGGAGGAGCTGTGAGTGACATCTGCTAGGCTTTAGAAGTGCAAGGCTAAAAATAAAGTGACTGTGTAGGGCCCCTTGGCCACGTTTACAAAAATCAGCTGGGTGACAAATGGTAAAATTCCTGCTCTGTGGGACGTCATGGAACGCCATCTACACATTTGACCACAGAAACTGGGACACACCTTCAGGAGCACCAAACATGCCAGAGAGAGCAAGCAGAAAGCATGGTTACGTGCAGTGTTGGGAATAACGGCGTTTAAACTAACGGTGTTAGGTAACTCCGTTAGTTTTTTTCATAAACGGACTAATCTAACTATAATTATTCTCCCCATATTCGAAACACCATTATCGTTATTGTATGTTAAATGCGTTGTGTTACAATTAATTTATTAATTTGAAGGCTCGAAGTAAGCTTACGTTGTGGGGTGACTGGCTCTGAAAATGTCATTTGTGCACAGTTAGAGGCACTGTTGTTGTAGGACTTCGTCACAATAAAAGTGTCTTGACAACTGAAATGTACAGTGACTTTTATTTTGGAGGTGCCGCGGGAAGCGTGTCACGACGTGTCTTTCTTCCTTCCTTAAGGGTTAGCATTTTAGCAAAGACAACTTTGATAAGAGGGACATTAATCAAAACAACAGTAGAGATTTACTTAAAAACGGCCGCCATGTGGAGGGATTTGTTGACAATTCTGTTCCACCAAGAATCATTAACATCGCAACTCCAGAAGCACCTTAACCACCATACCGGTAAGTCATACCCATTAGCGACACACTCGCCTAGTGTAATTAATAGCGCCAACAATTTTGTTTCTCTTATTTCACGAGTGCTAAACATGTGAACAGTGTTGAAAGAAATATCCGTCTCGGAAAATCACACTGACGAGGTGATGGAGTCGAGGTCTGTCGGGAGCACCAAACTAATTAAAGTGAGAATGATGTGCAGTTATATAACATTTGTATGTGAATGATGCAAACCTACAGTTGGGCAGTTTTCTAACGTAAATCAATAATTAAACATGTCTTTAAATGCGTAGAATAATAAACTGAAGATTTATCACCATAGTCTCTTAATTAAAAGTGTACAAAAGTTTTTCAGAGAGATCAAGTGGAAGCTGATGATTTTGAAGAGGAAATGGAATAGTAGTTATGGCTGTGATTTTAACCATGATAGCATTAAGAATTGCATATTTCATAGCATTGGCGATTTCTTTGATATATTATTGATTATTTTAGCCTGCAACAATCATAAAAAATGCCAGTGAAATCTTGGAGGGACGGGATAGGACGTTCTAAAAATTACCTATAGATGACATATGTGCCACAAATCACCATATATCCAGTATTAAATTTATTTTTATTATTATATGATTGCTGTAGTAATTGGCAGTGGTAGAACATGCATCACCACTCCAAATGTAATGAATAATAATAATAATAATAATAATAATAATAATAATAATAATAATAATTATTATTATTATTATTATTATTATTATTATTGTTATTATTATTATTATTATTATAGAGTATCGGTACTTGCCCATCCCTAATTTCTATACAAGGCATTCATGTGACATAAATATTCACAAAAATAAATCAAAACATCCTATAAAGCCTGGACATAGTTTGAATTCCTGGTATAAAAATTTGTGATGGGGGAGTACTGATACCAGGTATCAGTATAGGGCCGATACCGGACATATTTTATAGTATCGGAACTCGCGACGGATATCGATACTGGTATCCTCCCCGCTTTTGTGGCTGTTTTTTGGTCAGGAAAAAAGGGCTGAAATGGTTATTTTGCATTTATTGACCGCCCCAGGTACCCCAAGTAGGAAAAATAGAGAGTTTTTTCCTGCCTCGAGAACTCGTTTATTTAAGGCTTTAGCTGCCGCGGTCCGCTCCCCGCCCCACGTCCACTTAACCTGGTCCAGGCTGGGCCGCGACTGGCGTGGGGTAAATTTCCGCATTTGCGCCCAAGGTGCCATGAATGGAGCGAACGATATGATACATGAATATGTATGTGTTATTTTAGCGTAATGTGAAAGCTGCCACGTTACGTTTCAACTGGCTCCCGATTTAATATGTGGCCTATAGGGCAACAATACTACAGTAGCTAATGTGTTTCAAGTCTGCAGATTTGTCAAAAGTTTTTTTTTTTAACCTATAACGCAAAACAATAAAATGCCTTAAAAATATCCTATTTAATTTGCCTTATTAGACCTACTGTTCAACTGCTCCATATTCATAAATGCACAATCACGACCCTGGCGTATAATGTAAGTGTACAATTTGAAAAAAAGTGAAAATGTCTTAATTTTGTTGTTGTGTACTTTAAATTACTCTTTATCCAAGCAAAAAGATGTTTTATCCAAGTATTTTCGAATACTAAAATACTCAATAATTGTAGCCCTACTCTATTCCTCAAAAGGAAGTTGTACAACCACATATTTTGATTGGGACTTTTTTTTCCTGGCCACTGGATTGATTCACTTTATTTATCTAATTTTTGAAATTTATTTTATTGTGTGCTCTATGCAAAATGACTTATGAGCAAATTGAAAAAATATATAATTACCATTAATTTCAAGCAATTTTAAGGAAATTTGCTATATTTGGGATACATAGGTCTTTTTAAAATACATCTGTCATTGTTTTTTTGTGTGGAAAATGTATGTATCATAAGTACTAATAGTTTTTCACTTGGTATTGGTATCGTTGACCACTGAAGATTTGAGTATCGGTATCGGTCTAAAAAAAATCAAGTCACTAAATTGGTAACACTCAGTAACCCCCACTTTGTTGCACAGCTTAGAAATGTCCCGTTTGTCATGTTAACAAAAGCTGTCCTCGACATTTGCATGAGACAGAACTGCCCCTTAAAATCCTTATTTTGACAGAAGACTGTCAAAGACCTTTTATGAAGAGACCTAGACACAGTTTAAATTGTGGAGGAAAAAGAAGCACAATACGGCTACGTCAAATTGTATGTGACATGAGATTCTGTTTTGTTGACTTCTTGTTTGCTTGTGGGGATGCAAATGGCTACATTGCTAGAAAGCAGCCCTTTGTGCTTTGACTGAGACAGATTTGCTCTTTCCCCTCCAGCTTGATGACTAATTGGCTGTAAAATTATCTGAATTCAGAGACCACTGAGATATTGCCTGTCTTCAGGAGCGCATGGCTCAACAGCAGTGGAATAATAAAGCTATTAGCTAAGTTACAGAGGGATTCCCTGCCTGGGCATAACGGAACAGTCTGTGAGGATCAGCATATCAGGTGAATGTGGAAAAACATACTGGAGCAAATGCAATCCAAATTGTTCCTGACAACAACAAAAGAACACGAATATGATTTCAATAATGAAAACCGTTCAACTGTCGAGGTCAGCCAAGTTCAGCCAATCAGAGTTGAATCATATAGGCAGAGGGTTTTTCTGGGTACGAAAAACATCTTGCCCTGAAAAACTAGAAGCAGAGCAAAGACCCCCACAAAGGTTTAAGTCAGAACAAATATGAAAAGAGAAATCTTGGATTTACCTATTTGTGTTTTTGCCCGACCACATTATGCCCAATGGAAGTTTTCTGCAATAAGCAGTGTGTACTTTGACCATCTCCATCAGACCACAGTAAGAACAAACTCCACTTAAAAGCACCAAACATGACATTGCTACATGGCAGATGGTGGGTCTGTATTATTTTATATTCTGAATGCTTCTATCCTCACCCAAAAATAGCAAAAAGTAAAAGAAAAAAGTATCTTGTTCACATACAGTATGTCTAATTCAAGAGTGTATATGAACCAATCAAAAAAAGGTAAGTAGAGAATGTATGCTCTTCAAACATCACTTCACTTACATCTTCAACTCTGCACTGCAATTTATTTTCCACCGTTGCAAGGGAAAAAAAACAAAAAAAACATGAATTATACCTAAAAGGTAATGATGCTATTATCATGCTCTCTCACTATGCTGTGCGCCCTGCCGCACCTTTCTATTTGAATAATGATTTATAATCATATTAGTTCTCTCCGGAGCCCTGCTCTGGAAAAGTAAAAAGCTATTATCCAGTTGTCAGCTTCTAGGGGTAGCCGAGGGAGATGGAGCGCTGATGCTGACACATGCACATGCTGGAGACGCGCACGGACGCACGCGCACACACGCACACACACACACTAGGCGTTTCTGCAGAAACCGTTTTGTTTGTTGAGCACACTCACAATTACACAATCATCCGTTCATGTTACTTACTGTATATGCTATCCTTGATAATGAGCGCAAAATTAGCTGAGAAGAAGGTATAGCCTGTTCTTGTAAGGCTAAGATGTGCTCTAAAGGCGCAGCCAACAAGTGTCTTGCTAAACCAATGCGTGTGTTTTTAACGCAAGAAAATACACAAGATAAAATCTTCAAGCAGCAATAGCAACACTGTGCTAGATTGCAGGAAGAGAAATAAGATATCATGCCTCACTGATCAGTCACCTGCTAAATCTAATCCTGTAAAACACATCTAGACAATCCCTGTGATGATGGTGTTATCAGGCCTGTGCTGAGAAATGTGTTTACCACATGAATTATGTCATGGGTTTCCCAAAATTCTTACCTGACAGGTTGCAGCCAAAGTCATCCTGGAGAAATTTGCACTGGCCAGGGCAGTGACAAGGGGAACACCTTTTTGTTGCATCGAGTTTGGGATCATCAAGCTGATTCTGTTGCGTCTTTTTAATCAGTTCTTAAAACTCGCTTTTAAGTGATTGTGTTTTTACCATCTTGATTCTTTGTAATTTTTTAGCTTCTTGTTTATTGTATTATTATTATTATTATTATTATTATTATTAATATTATTATTACTATTATTAGTATTATTATTACTATGGAGGTAATTTTTATTTTTTTTAGAATGTTTTTTCACAGTTGGTTTGACAGAATCCTTTATTGCTACAGTTTTTTTTTCTCTTTTTACTATTTAATATTTTCGGGTTGTTTGCTTTTTATTGTTTGGGGTTTGTGTTCTAGTTGGTCTTTAAAAGCAATTTGTAAATGTGTTTTTAAAGGTGCTATACAATACAAAATACTTAATCGAAAAAAATATTTTCATAAATAAAATTTAAAATATCTATCTATCTATCTATCTATCTATCTATCTATCTATCTATCTATCTATCTATCTATCTATCTATCTATCTATCTATCTATCTATCTAACTTGACTCTGACTGACAAATCAGAACAAGTGGCTTGTAGTGCTATACTGTATATGGAATGCTTCTCAATCACAATTGAAACCACAAATCCCTTTAAGAAGTTGCAAACAAAGGATAGAAAACCAGACCATCCTAACTTTGTTTAGGACGTTGCATTTTTTTTTTAAATGCACTGCACTAATTGTACTTCAAAGTCTGTGAATCGTTATACAGTACTTGTATTTGATTTGTGGTTCATTGTTTCTAAAATAATGCTTTGACAAAGACAATATGCAGGTTTGATCATTTAACAATCTCTGTATTATTGTAGTCATATAGAGCAATATTGAGGTCACCTTGTGTATTGAGACAAATATTAGAATTTCTATTTGTCAGTATGATGCATTGCAGTTCTACACACACATACACAGTTTTATCTGGTGGGATTTACATATGCAGGCCTTGGCAGCTTGTGTCAGTGTGTCATGTCAGCTGAATGTGATCTTCCACATCAAAAACATTATTATGCCTGCAAGGAATTTCATATTGTGCGTGCGCGTGTGTATGTGCACTTGCATGTGTGTGTGTTGGAAATGCATCTTGGTGTTTTTTTAAGGAAAGGGTAGTAGTAGCCTACCCAGAATGCTGTTGAGTGGCTCATGGTGGCCTGCACCCGCACCGCACACCTTTTGCCGCCTCATTTCATCCGCACGCTTTCAGCACTCATTTCTCAACAGGCCCCCGGTGGCTGCGGACACAAAGAGCGGGCCAGCCAGCAGTAATTACGCCATGCAAATGCCATTCAGACCTTTTAATACGGCTGGTGTCTCATGGCTTCAATTGGCCTGCCGTTTATCACCCGGTGCACATGCACATTTGTGGCGGCGACGTAGGGGATGGGCCCAGTGGGGTGGGATCACCACTCATTTATTGTATTTCCATTTCCTCCTCTTTCTTCCATTCTTGCATTGACATGCAGTGTTTTTTTTCTCTTCTTAATCTCACTTTATTAAATTCAAAGCCCTTTTTTAAGACTTTATGAGAACACAAGTTTTTAATAAATCATTTTTTATTATAAACCCCAAGCATAAAAAGGCTTTCACAGTGTGAGAGGAAAAATTAAAGTCCACGACTCTGCTCTTGTACCCCACGAGTGCAAAAGTCAACAATCGTCCACTTTCCGACATCCAATCTCAGTACAGTTGTACTGGATTCACAGGTTGAACAATTCAGAATTCAAACAAATTCTTCAAGACAAATTTGGTTCCATAGTTGTTTGCAGAGCAGATTGCAGATTGTGGATTTTGCCAGCGCTATAGTTTTACACAGGTCCTATCTCGGTGACCCGTTTTTTGTTGTTGTGATTGTTTTTTTAAGTCCAGTCAATAAGTTAACTGTTTGGGCCATGTGCATGTCAATCACACAGTTGTCAAAGCAATTCATATACTGTAGATCAATTCAAAAGGAATTTAATGGTTCAATTCCTTCCTATTCGCTTTCACATTTGCATTCTTATTCTCAAACGTTTCTAATCGCTAGCAGGCATGCCTTTGGCTGTTTCTCAATAACAAGAACGCAGAGTACGTTCTTGTGAGGCAACGAGTCGTGTCTTGGTAAGCCCGGTCTCAAGAACGTACTTGCCAAGCACGCATATCTCGCTGGCGTATTTCGCAAATTCATCGCATCGTTTAATCATGTGACTAGCTTTCAATGAATTTCTACTACTCTGTTGATGTTTCAAAATGTTTGTACAACATACATTGGTTAAAAACCTTACTTACGTCCTTGTGATTTGGTGAGACGCCATCAGTGGCGCCCCAAGTACTCTTCCAACCGGAAGTATGCATAAGCAAAGACCACACGGAATTTCCGGATGTCGTTCTTTTTGCTATCTTAAACCAAGGATCCATCGGTTGGCGCTTGGTGAAGGCTTGGCTGACAAAATATCCCAAGATGCATTTCGTACTTCAAGAACAAATGGTAGCGGAGGAGCATCACATTTGTTGTTCTTCTTTCATTTCCGGCAGACTAGGCACGGCCTGTGCATTGCTGCCCCTCACCAGCATCAAGTTTCTAAGTACAGTATTCCTCCCCTTTTATGAGCGTAAATAATAAATATTTAACGTGTAAAGTACAACTTTATTAAATCTAGTCCTTTTTTACACAACTTCAGAATCAGATCAAAACCTGCAACTCACATCGGTCTTTCCAGAATTTATAATATATAATATATAATATATAATCCTAAATTGGATAAATCCCATGTATAATTTCAAATGATACTTCTTTAATATATTACTCATAATTACTGTATATAAAATCTAGTCACGTGGTACACAGTTTCGGCAACGCGCCAGAACAAGGAGCATAACATCTGGATATTCCGTCCGTTTGCTCGACCCTAATGGCTTTTTGCATACTTGCAATTGGAACAATATTGTACTACTTGGACCGCGACTGATGACATTTCAAGACATCGCAAGGACGTAAGTGCGAACAAGAATGCATATTGAGAAACGGCCTTTGTCATACCAGAACTCGAACCACTTCCTCTTTCCTTTTCAAGACTCATGGGAAATGTAGTCCTACTCACCTCATGCGTCGGTCACCGTTTAAACCCAACGCAAGCTGAGCTTTTCAGGTGGCATATTTTTAGTGTTACGATGTGCAACTTAAGCGGCACAGTCAGCTTCCAATAGCTGCCAAGGCCGAGCGAAAAAGGTCCGATAATGTTTAGTGCTTTGTTCTTAAAAGTTGCTGGTGAGAATTTATTGTAGGCTATATTTGATATTCAGCAAAATTGTAGTCTCCCTTTTTTTTTTTTTTTGAAAAGCTGGTCACCCTTCATTATATGAATCTTTCATGATGGCTAAAGGTTTAGATTTTTTTTATTTCAAACATGCATAAAACAATCATTATATATATATATATAAAATGAAAATATAAATTGTGAAGCCAAAACATTTCCTCTGTATGCATAAAATGTACTTTTTCACAATTTGGGTTAAGATGTTTGTGACGAATATAAATTACATATAAAGACTTTTTTTTTTAACTTGTTATTCTACAGCATAGTGCATAATACACCAACAAGCGCACACTTCTGAGAGTGTATGTGAGTGTGTGTGTCTTCCACGGAAACAGGTAGCTTGGGCCACCAGCTGGTTAGAACAGGTGTACAGAACGCATGTTCTCTTCGGACTGATCTATGCGCTTGGCTGCCGACCAGACACCGCGAGCGGGTCTCCCATCTCCTTCAGGCTCTCATTCCCCCCCCCCCCTCTGTTTCTTCATCTCCCGCCATGTTTTCCCTCTCTACGGACCGCCTCCTCTATCTCCACATGACGTGTGTGTGTGTGTGTGCACAGATACTGCTATTCTATCATGAGTGGTCCCCTCCTTTGTCTTGAGTGTGTTGTATGCAAACACACATACACACAGCGTACAGTCTACACAGGCAGGCATGAGCAGACAAAGAGTGTTGAGTGCCAGAGGCTGATGTGAGCCTAACTACGCATGAAGGAAACCTCAGTG
The DNA here is from genome assembly GCF_051991255.1 of Vanacampus margaritifer. NCBI lineage: Eukaryota > Metazoa > Chordata > Actinopteri > Syngnathiformes > Syngnathidae > Vanacampus > Vanacampus margaritifer. The sequence goes on along the minus strand of NC_135432.1, from coordinate 34,498,293 downwards.
CAGACAGAAAGAGACAAGACAGGAGGTTTGAGGTGATCTGCACACAATACTGTCAAACAAATAGAAAGCGGTGTTTCCTTGCGTATCACAGTGTTGCAACATTTGCTCGCTACTGTGAGATGGGCCGAGAATGGAGATTTGTGTCCTAAGTGTGCATGGGAGGACAATATAAAATGCCTCGTGCTGTGTCGTATGACAAATGTAATCAAGAAGATGCCCAGCGCTCAATGTTTTGTGGTCACTGAGATCGACATATTTAATACCCATGAGAGAAATAACAGTCACTTCAATGATGGTGTCCTGTGAGAGAAAACCACTGATGTGAAGAAACATTTAACCTCCCTATAATCCCTGAGATTTTTTTTTATATATAGAACACTGAAAGAGGTTTAGCTATCTCTTTCCATGAAAACCCCAACCTTTGAGCCTTCACATCTGCAGACAGTCCCACAGGTCCGCTCAGGAAAGACAGGATATGACCTCATCTGTGACCCTGTGACCCGAGGAAGAGCTTCAAACAAAAATTGGAGTTCATCGAGATCGGATTTGCACGAATGAGAGGATTACAGCTTGACCTCTTGCGAAATAAACACTTGGAATTTGTTATTGACTGTGAGCACATGCCTCGTAAATGGGTAAATGCATTCTTTGTTTATTCTGTGTAGCGGTCGCACATGGTGAATCATTCATTCACACCCTAAGATAGCTTGTGCATGATGAAAACACGGCAGAGTGCAACTTATTCCTCCAGTGTTACCACTGTATACCTTCAGGGGGCGACAGTGAGTATGTGAGTGCCATTCCTCTGTAAGTATTTCCTTCCATCTCAAAAACAAGATAAAAACACTATAGAGCTCATTTTTGACACAATTTGAGTTTTTCCAATCCCCACAATCTTCATCCGCCATGAACCAGGACGTTGTCCAATAAAAATCTCTATTAAAATGTTTGACTTTTAAAAATAGTTGAGCCTTGGTGGAGGTCTAGGCCATAATTAGTGCCATTCTAGATACAGTATAGATGATCATTATGGCATTGCTAAAACAACAAAGGTAATGTTAGCCAAAGACTTCTACAGTTGTCTTGTCCATGCTGAGGGTATACGGACCAGAATATGATCCACATTGTGTATGACGACACTCAAAATTTTAACATATTTTGTAAGACATCAACTGAGCACAGTTCAGGACACATCAAAGAATTACTCTCGGTCTGTGAGCGTCTTTTGTATTTTCTGTGGAGGTTTGTGGCGTTTTGTGTCAGTGTAAGTAAACATCATAAACTTCACCATACACGTCACTTGTTATCACAAGTAAGGTTGAGTCTTTTGCATTCTGGTAGTAATGGACAAATGAAGCATCATGAAGCTTCATTTCCCCTTCACTACATTCTGGTGTTGTCTTTTTGTGTTGCGGTATTAAGAGTGGCTGATTTATTCTATTCTTTTTTTGACTGTGATTGCTCAAAAGTGAGATTTCGATTATAATAATTACAATCATGAGAATAAAATAAGAAAGAAAGAAAACCAGCTTGGCGCATCCTAAAATGATAGCAAGGACTAGCGCCACTCACTCTTTTCATCATCAGAATGCATACAAGGTGCTTCCGCTGAGATCCAGGATCTACAATTGCAAAGTACTCCCAGGAAATAAGTAGCAATAAATGTCCCCTGCGAGATAACAGATGAACAGGAAGGCTTGTAGACACTTCCAATGTAATACCTGGCCACTGCTTTGTCAATAATAGTGGTGGAAGTGCTAATAGAGCATTATGGGAGCCAAGGGACCGGGGCTGACAGGTGATTTATGTCGCTCCAGACGACTTCGGCCCTTGAACAAAACCCTGATAAAGGAAGAACTAGATTGGAACAAGCAGAATGATGAATAGACTACACGATCCAGAAGCCCGTCTCATTAGAGAGGAAAAGAGAAAGACCGAGCGCTGGCCATTTAGCTAATGTAGCGAGTCATTGTGTGTGTGCCTCAGTGTGTGTGTGTGTGTCGATGTCTGTGTGTGTGCAACCATCTGCATGTGTACGCGTGTGCACGGGGGAAAACGTGCAGTGGCAGCTTGCTCCCGCACCAGCACTAGCAGGTTGGAAATTAATGACACTGAATATACGGCTAGGAAGCTTGACCTCGCATAATGGCGACATATAGGATTAACCTTGGCTGTCACTTGGGGCCTTTGTTAGCCTGCATGCTGCTACAAGAAAACATGTGGCTGCGGCGACATCAGGATTTCAGGGGGGGGGGAAATCAAGCTGATTTATTTTCTCACTGCTTGAGGGGGTTAAGCTCTACATTTAGGATTAAAGCTTTCAAAGTTTGCGTTTCATAACTAGTTAAAGGCTGGATAGTCAGGCGAAGGAGAAAGGTGGATTAAAAAGAACATTTCACAAAGGAGATGTCCTGGATCCTTAAACATGAGAGGAAGAGGGCGATAACTATGGCTACAGGATAAAAATCACTTTGAATGTTCATTTAATTCCATCACAGAATCATCAATAACAACAACAACAACAACAACAACAACAACAACAACAATAATAATAATAATAATAATAATAATAATAATAATAATAATAATAATAATAATAATAATCTGACCCATTAATAATATTCCGGCTGCCCATTGGATAAAGACAGCAAAAAGCAATATGTCAATTTAATCTGTACATACATTTTCTTTTTACATTTAACATTAAATAGGACATTTTGTAAAATGCTACAGCAAGATTATATCCTATGTCAAAAACAGTTTTGTGTGTTTCATCAGTTAAAAAATAGTACTATTAATGTGTTTAAAAGTGATGTAACTATCAAAATGTCACAATATTGTCACATTATTAAGACGACAGGAAGGTATTTTTGCAGTATTGTTAGTAAATAAATAAATAAATATTTTTTTAAAAACTGGGGCACTACCCCAGTGTGGAAAATTAAGTGCCAGGAATGTAAACCTTCAAAAGAGGCTGCAGCTATGAAAATGTCAATTAAATACACTAGTAAAAATATAGAAATATCAAACTAGCACAGTGGTAGGGAACCCTGGTCTTCGAGAGCCACTGTCCTGGCTGTTTTTCGCGTCTCTCTCCACCAACACACCTGATTTATGAACAATGTTATTATGAGGCTTCTACAGAGCTTGCTGATTAGCTGATCATTTGAGTCAGCTGTGTTGGAGGGGAGAGACAAGGAAAACAGGCAGGACAGTAGTTCTCGAGGACCAGGTTTCCCTATCCCTGATTACTAGAATAAGAAAAAATAACTATCAATCCATTTCAACCACTTGAAAAATCCATAATATTATCTTACCTTATCAACTTATCAACAATTTCTTCTCATGCAGTCACACACTTTTTTCCAGTGCACAGCATTCCTCTTTCAAAGAAGTTCTGAAACATGATGGTGAAATATTAAATTACTTTTTCAACAGGTTATTTTTAGGTTACAAAAGACCAAGTAGGTTTGATAATGTAACCATATCTATTTAGCTGGGCTGTGATAGGTTAAGGAGCAGAGGATTGATCTCAATTCGTTTCCCAGCTTCTCTCACCTTGTATGGGTTTATATAGGTATGGACTAACAATTGGTCTCTCGCGACTGAAACCAGAGGGCAGCCATCTTACGTTGCCACTGTTACTCACACTTTCTGTTATATTTTGCTGAAGACATTGGTATCAGTGTATGTTTTACACCAGGATCCATGAATGGAGTAATGAGAGCCTCTCAAAGAACAAATTTCACTGTTTGTTTCACTATATTATCTCAGTATTGTGAATTGTGGCTGGCAGAGGGTATGTTTACATTTTGCAGTGAATTTTGTCCCGATCAGTGTTGCTTTGATTGTTGATATGGTTCTGACAACATGATGCACGTGCACAAATCTTTAAGTAGCACCTCAAGATAGCGGTTTACTTTACAAGAGAAAATTATTGATTATGTTCTTTGCAATGAATTGTACATGTAGCGCTTCTCCCAGAATTATTGGTACAACCGACAGCATGTTAGTCCATTCATATATATATGTCTGGACCTCCTCTATATACAACCGCTACTGGGCAAAAAGAGTAATGAGATGAGCCCCTAAAGCCTCTTGCATTACTCTCCTACAAGTTGACAGCAGAAAGCAGTGTTTCAATTGTGCACACTGTAGTGTAGTGCACACTGGCTGCTGCGTCTGATACCGTAACTTCCCACAGCATTAATGTAAGAAATTTGTAACCAAGATACCACAATAAATATGTACCACTTTTTGCCCACATGCAATAGGTGAATTAGAGGTTGACTTTTTTTTTTTTGTTTAATTTTCTTTTCTTTTCTCTATTAAGCCATTAGGAAACCCCCCACATGGCTCCCAACCTTATAAACGCTTATATGTGATAAATTTTACTTTGAAAATGCAAAATGTATAATGAATAGAAGATTATAGGCTGCGTTCATGAATCAATGTGAATGGATGATGCACACTCCACAACCGGGCAGCACATGAGGACAGCAATGACAACTAAACATCGGCCTAATTATTACGTTTTTGTTTTGTTTTGTTTGTTTTTTATATTAAAATGGCTTACCTTAACCAGAAACTGAGTTACAAATGTTACACATGGCCACAAATGAAAATCCGTAATAAAGTGAATCCGCAATAACCGAAATGCGAAGTAGTGAGGGAACACAGTAGTTGGATATATTTGATGCATTCAGCTGACTTCAGTGCATGCAGTGTGGGTACATTTTCCACTCAATGATGGTGTGAATGTAAAAGTGAGTGGTTGTCTGTCTCTATTTGTGCACTGCTACTCACTGGCAACCAGTCCAGTGTGTAATTCACCTTTTGCCCAAAGTCAGCTGGAATCAGCTTCAGCTCCCTAAGACGCCGAACAGGATCAGCGGTGTTGAAAACGGAGATGGATTGTTATTTTTTAACATCAGTCATCAGAACTCCTTAATATGTTAAATACTGAAATAAACTCCTGACAAATCCATTGCTTGTGTGGTGCATAGGCAAATAAAATAGTTCAATCCAATGGTGCTGTCCTGCTCAGCCAGTTCAAAACCTCCCCAGCTGAAGCCTCCTGCTTTTATTACCGTGATGGATTTCCCGTTTAGCTTGACCCTATATTCATTAAAAGAGGATTTAAAGCTGTTAGAAAGGGAGAGGAGAGAGGCCCCATGGGGACCGTGTTTGCTCTGCTGGGCCCCCTGCTTGCGACACACACTTTCCCCTTACACACACAGGCCTATAACTCTCTGTCAGCCAGGCCTTGTTAGGTGTGGAGGGCCGAGGAGGGGGAGGAGGAAGAGGAGGGGGGAGGAGGGAGGTTGCTGGAGATTTTATTAGTGGTAGCAGCTGCACTCCTCTCTCGCCCTATAAAAGGTAATTACTGCTGGTGGTAACAAGCTAATTGATTGCTAATTAGGTGAATGAGTCCTCTAAGTGCTGTGCCATTTATTGACAGATGGTGACAGTGTGTGTGTGTGTGTGTGTGTGTGTGTGTGTGTGTGCATCATAGAGAGGAGGTTATGGTTTCCTTTATATTCCCTTACGTACTGCAGCGCGCTTTACATTTGTGTTACACATGCGAATGACACTATATGTTGAGGGGACCAAACTGCTTTATGAGCACAGTGGGGTTGCCTTTGAGCAAGGGAGCCAGCCCACAAAATAGATTTTTTTTTTTTTAAATGAAAAAATAAGGTCACATAATTGATGCTTAATACTGTGAGTGTAATTGATTCCAAATGATCCAAATGGCATACGGATGTGTAAAATAAAGGTGTTGCAGGTTGTTGATTTTCTATTGGACAGTGACCGAGTAAAAATTGGACTTATTCACGAGTAAAAATTGGACTTATTCACTGACGACTCAGTGAATGGCGGCCGGCGCGCGCTCCGTCAGTTTGCTCTGGGGACCAGAAGGTCCCTTCTTTTCCTGTGCACACTTTCATATGAAAATGAGAGGCCAAGCAGAGAGAGAGAGAGCAAAAGGCGGAGAGGAAGCGATGAACAACACAACAGCGGTGAAACCGAAAGGAGACGACTCACATGTGGAGGGACAAAGAGTCAAAACGTGTCAAGTGTCTTGTACAGAAGAGAGCGCATCTTGTGGTGTTAAACATGAAAAGAATCAAAAGTCGGTCTAAATTCAAGCACACGATTAATTGGTATATGAAATGCAAATATTGCATGTGGGTCCACATTGATTTGTTTTTGCAACAAATAATTTGATACGCTTGCTGATTCTCCTCCTTGATGATTAATGACACAGTTGAAGAAACAAATGATCAGATTAGTCAATAATGAATGTAATCATCATCTAATCAAGACAGCATTTTCACCTCTGACCTATGCATGCAGTGGAAATACAAAATAGTACACAGCAGAACTGCAATTAATCATATCTGTTTAACATTTAAAGAAGCATGTAAATACATTTTATTTTGAAAACAAATAATAGAATTTGAGCAAAGGTGTGTCACAATCTAGCATGGCTGTAAAAAACTGCCACTAATTACACGTGTGCGTTGTTTTATTTATTTAAAAAATAAAACAACTGAATGGAAAAATTTAGCTTTAGACTGCATAATGCCATTACAGATGTAATAACAGTGATAGGCCACAACATTATGACCAGTCTAAGATGTAATACAAGAGCTGTATGGCCAATCATGCTAAGATTTGGTAGACAGTGTCGGAGGGTTATTTTCTTTTTAACAACACTTTCAAGTCGTTACGATTGTAGTATGCAGCAATGTACATCTGTACTGCATCACACTACAAGGTGTTTCTAATGTGTTGTTGCCACTTTTAGTTCAATGAGAGTATTGAAACTATTAGGAACAGCTTTGAACAGCTATGATGCAGTACAAACAACAACACTGCTAAACCATAATAATAATAATAATGTTAAATTAATATAAATAAATAAAAACATCGTATAGTGCCAGCAAATCAGGGTCATTCTAACTTTAAACCTTAACTCCTCACCCCAACTTTTCTAACTCCACTCATTCAACTACTCAAAATGTTGTTTTGGCACATCTCAGGCAACTTTATTTTGTCATTGTTGTTTTATTGGGGACTGAAAGACTGAAAGTCATATAAGGTTATTGTCTAGTTATTTGTGATTGTATTAATTTATGATTCATGTAATTGATTTTTATTTTTTATGTTTTGTGTATATGTTGTGTAAATCACATGATACAGTATGTTGATTTTGTTTTTTATTGTATTTTTTTCCATTTTTCCTTGTTTTGTCCTGTTGCCTACAGTCAGATGAGCGTTGTAAATGAGAAACTGTTCTCAGTTGCCTTACCTGGGTTAATCATTAAATATTAATAAGTAGCAAGAGGGAGTTTTTAGCATAGAGTTATAAAATACATAAATATAGCCACATAGCATTATGATAATATAGTAGTATGTTGTTAAAGGTATATATATATACACACAGTGGTACCTTGGAGTTTGAACATAATTCGTTATTGCAAAGTGTTCAAAGTCCGAATTGTTCAACCTCCGATTTTTTTTTTCCCATAGTAAATAATGTAAATGCAATTAATCCGTTCCTATTTATATAAAACATTCCTATTTTCATTTCTATGTATGTTTTTTACATTTACAGTACGGTACAGTATTTAAACAATAAAAATACCTTACGTTTTTGTTTTTGTGTGATGGCATCAGTGGATGTTATGTTAATGCTAGCTTTAGTTCAGTGCTGAGTTTATGTATTTTACATTGGGCATATTGTTAGACTACTAAGCGGTCCTTGCCTGCGTTGTTTAACGTCAGGCACGTTGTTTGACAGCTAAGGGGAGTCCTGTATGTTTTTCTTTACTGCCACTGGCACTGTTGTCTTTCTTTTGGGACCATGGCGAAGAAAATTGTCGTGGAAAAATCAAAATGCACTCATGAGTATGGAGCACCTCTGGGAGTATTCACAATCTGACTGGAAATGAGCAGCTCATTGTCTTAACTAACGCAATGTGAGCATTCGGCATTGCTCGGCTTTGCACGGTTTCACTCAGCTACCCATTTTCAAGGTATGTTTGGCTTAGCTTGATTTGCTTGGGTGTTGAAACTGTGAAAATGAGTTCAAACTCCGAGGCATTTTTTACTCAGATTTTTTGTGTGCATATATATATATATATATATATATATATATATATATATATAATCAATAATGACAAAATAAAACAAACAATTAAATTTTGTTATTTGAACTGAAGCTAATATTTTTAAATGGACTGCAGGGGATCTGAATGGCACAAGTTTCTGTGGACCACGTGACTTGTGGAATATTCATAATAACAGGCATCAGTGAAAACATAGGGACATCACAAAAATGTAATAATGCATAGGCTTTTCTTTTCTTTAAAGAAAAAAATCCTAAAGTATAGTTGGGATAAGGAGTAACACAAATATATATTTTTTTTTTTGGGGGGGGGGGGCAGATTTATGAAAGATGTTAGTGATTATATTTCACTGTAAAGTCAATTTTATGAAGTGGTGACAGTTTGCATAATAAAAAGTATACATGTTTTGCAGTTAATTGTGTCATGCATATATATAAACGGCACCGATTTGCTGGAATGGCCCACAGAATAATTCAAGTATTCAAACATATAATACTTTCAAGTTTTCATTACTAGTTAATGCAACAGGTTTTTTAGGTATTATACTAAATTCTGATATACTATTTTTTAGGTGGAAATAAAAGGCAGCAAAGAACAATTTAGGGGAGGCTTATTTACCTGATTTTATTTTACAATTAATCGTAATAATTTATTATGTTGTCAAGATTATGCAAAAAAACACCGATACAGCTCCAAATGCAAATCCAGACATATATACCCACTTTTTTTGACATCATATTTGACATTTTCCATGATTGATGTCTACAATGCATACATATTAATATTCATCCAAATTCAGCATGTGGTTTGGATTAACAAATCTTCTGAAAGTAAGGATGATTTTTTTTTTAATCTTTGTTTCCATTACATTTGATGTGTAAGCTACTGTTACTATTTCTTATTTTACTTTACTTGACATGTGTCTTTTTGAGTTTCATCCTATGTTGAGAAATGTACTTATTATCATTATTGTGCTATTATTACTATTGGGTCTAAACTACAAAATCTCCCAGGAGCCAACCAGGATGTTTGTCCAAAGCTTCTGTCAGAGGGCCTCTAGAGTTTCCTCTGGGATGGCATTCGACATGGCCACCGTGACATGGTGGGTGGCAGCAGTTGTTTGGCGATTTACAGCCGCCGAGGTGAAGGGTTTATTGGAGCGGACTAGTTAGTGCAGGACTAAAATAAGTACACGATGAAGAGACACTTCAGAATCTCTGCCACCTGCTCAGAGCGTCCAACAAAACACACACACGCCGGCAGTGCCGGCATTATTGGACAATAGAGACTCCCTCGTTGACAAGTGGGCTTGAATGGCGACACCATGCTAGTGACTCAAATACTCTTATGCAGAACTACAGAGACTTCAATTTAAACTTTAAAGGAATTCATTCAGCTATATTTTTAATCATAAAGACTTTAACCATGAGGACTCGACTTGGTAACAGTCGACGATTTTAAAAATAAAAGAGGAACAGAATTTAAGTGTAAATCATCAAACAATGGATTCCTTCTCTTCACCTTGATGCTTTTCATTTAGTAATGAGAGTACAAAATCACAGCTGTAATCACCGCCATGGCTTCACATTCCAAAAATGACAGACTGACCTTTCTGGCCTTTTCCTGTTTTCTGTCAAGGTCATCCTCAGACCACCAGAGCGCATTCCACCCCCTACACCACCTACTGGCTTTTTTTCCCCATCCATTCTTTCTTGCACTTTTCATTTGTTTCTGAGGCTCTATGTGGCGCATCGGCGTCTAGACAGGGCAGCCCAAAGGAGAACATCAGCGAGTGCTTGCTCTTGGTTTTGTCCGGTGCCTCAACACCCCTTAACCAACACCCCACTCCCCCACCTCCCCCCGCCCCCTATGACTTCTAGCTCCCTCTGTCTACCCTCTATTGTGAGTGAACAATACTGTGTCACTGGCTCTTCCTAAACATGTTGGGGTATTAAAATCGGCTTCAAAATGAGCCAAAGGGGTGTGAGTGGAGTGAGCAGGGGGTTCGAAAAAGGGGGGGGGGGGTTGTCAAGTCTACACACAAGCACACAAATATACATACACACACTTTGACCAATGAAGCAGGTGGGGGGGGGGGGGGGGGCGGGGGGGTCTGTCTCAAACCCATTTGTGTCAATCAAGAGGAGTTCAAAAGGCAGGAAATATTCCTTTTCACACACACACACGCAAATGTACACACACGAGTTAAACATGGCTGCACAGTGTCAAAAAGAAGTGTCAGTCAAAATGAACAGCAAACCAGCCTCTGTGTGTGCGCATCCGTTTGTCTGTGTAGGGCGGGGGAGGGGGGGTTCAAGTTCCTGCGAAAAGACAGATCCCACCCAGAGATCCACAACATGGCCGCACAACCTCCCCCCACCCACTGTCCCCGGCTCATCCGCAGATGGAGCCAGATCTCTCCCTGATTCCTCTTCTGTGACTAAACACACGGTTGCCATAGTAACTGCGCTTTATGCTGTGATTTTGGTTAATTGTCAAAGCATGTCCAACCCAGTCGCCTGTTTGAGGCACCATCTTTAGATTCACCTTTAACACATTTTCTTGCCAGTTTTTAAGAAAAAAATACCTCCACACACGCTTTGCTACAGTAAGTGTCTGCTTATCATTCTCTAAGGACGACATCACACACGTATGAGGGCGAGATTATTCATTTTGTGACTCATCGCCTCCTCTGCAGTGACCCAGGCAGACAATAAAGGATCTCCACAATGGAAATGTTAATTTCCTCATTATCAGCCCTCTTAATTATTTGTTGTGACAGATAATTGCATGCGGGGCGTTTGATATCAGCAATAACCTTCTGCCTACGTTGTCAAGGGGGCCTTGTCGCCCCTCTCGCCCCCGAGCGCCGCTTTTCATGGAGACAAAGAGCGGCAGACCTTTTGGAAGAAACGCACCTCCTCTTCCTTCGCCATAATAGGAATAAATATTATAGATTAATTAATCCGTGCTGATTATAATTTAATCACATTTCCTCCTGGGGTCACTGTATTATTATACCACTTAGTGTGTGGCTTGTACATGCAGGCTAAAAAAAAGAGCCAATTTTTTTTTTCCTTTGCTGTTTTATTGATTTGTTAATTACTAGTCAGTGTGCTACAAGTCTTTAGGCCTTTTTTCCAAACACATGCTGATGATTGTTAATTTCAGTCTGAATTAATAAAATTTGCATTATATGAAAGGATGACTGTCAATGTAAACATAGTTATTGTTTCTCTAATTCTGTACATGCTCAAGGTGCCCTTAATTACAATTCCCCTCCCCTGTCTATATTTGATTTATGCTTGAGTTTAAAGTAGTGAGGCCTGTCTTTCCAATGCAACTCAAAAGCCTTCAGCACTCCTGGTTAGCTCCGAAATAGAAATCCCAATCAATAACATTCTTGCATGTACGGCTGGAAAATTGGTGCAATGGCCCCTTTAAAACACTTGGCAATGCGGAAAAGGTTGTCATTATAATTGTAAATATTCTTCTTTGGAGGCGCATAAGAGCCAAAGACGCTCTCCAACATGAAATCTGGCTCTTCTCAATGCGAACCTCCATGTAATACAGAAGGAGCCTGAACTCCTCTCCTTTCAATGCAGCACACTTGGCAGAGCCACGTTGGATCTGCTTCCAAGAAAATTTGGGAAGTCAAACACCGAGGAGAGGATTCGCACGCGGGAAACAGAAGCTTTCAGCAAATGCTCACAACAAACACAGCATTAAGCCAAACATCAAATCAAAGTGCTGTCCACTACAATATGCAGCAGACCAAAGCAAGGAAGAGGGGAAGGGAAGCGCTGACAACGGAAGCAGGCTATTTTTTGCCATCTAGCACTTATGTTGCAAACAATGCTGCTGTTTTTGTGTTGTTGTTGAGGTTATGGATCATATTTTTATGCGAGCCTGTGGGCTACATTTTTGGCTCAAATGGGTCATCTGTATGTAACTCTATACATGGAGCACATATTTTATAAAGCATATTTTGTACACACACAGCTCTATTTTAAGCAGTAGTGTACATGCACACACATGTGCACACACACACACGCAAACACACACACACTGTATATACATATATAGTATCCAACAAAAATGGAATGCAAGTACAAGTAACTTTACTGTATTATTAATGACAAAAGTAACATACTGTACACAGTAAATTCTGTAGAGTAAATTTGACTTTATTTAGAGTGGGACCAAATAGACTCTGTTTTAGAGTAATGGAAAAAATAAAAAATAAATAAGTCACTCAAGGGTTGAGGAACGAACTCATGACGTTCAGCTTTGGAGACTGCCACACTAACACCTGAGCTATGCCACTCCTACTGTTATATATTCAAGAGGAGACCAAAAACATTGTTTTTCTTCTTGGCGTGACGAAGATTTCAGCGGACACGAGTGATATACTAACACACAGCAGGAGCTGCATGGCTCAGGTATTAGATTGTCTCCCAACCTAAAGTTGTGGGTTTGTTCCTCAACCCTTGGGTGACTTTTCTTAATTTCCTTTTTTCTTTTACTCTCTGTGTAAAAGTGTAAATGTTACTCTATTTAGAGTGGGACCAAAATTCACTCTTCATAATTTACTGTGCACTATGTAATTTTTTCATGGATACCAATAATTATAGTTTAGCATTAGACATGCAATTTTGGTTCAATCTACATAACTATTACAGAAACTTGGAAAAATATATTTTTGGTTATCACCAAACCTCTTAATTTATGGCAGCTGTGGCAGGAAAATGTCTTTGCGTGGTGGCCTCAGTGCTAAATGAGCACCTGTTAAGCAACAAGGACCTTTTCAGAAGCACAGTTGCTATGGTCCTGTAATAGTCACTCTTATTTTGTCTTATAGACTTTTATTCTGTCATACAGAATTGTTCATTTCTGAGTGACACTTTTGTCAGCACGCCGAGGTTCCTTAGCCGAGGTTTCTCTCACCACGTCAAAGTTTCCTGTACTCTTCCATGCCAGCTGTTTTTCTATGTGTCCGAGGTTGCTTCCACACATCCAGTCCTGCATGATTTTTTTGAGTTTCTTCCCTGCTCTCTGTTGTTACTTTGTATTTTTATATACACTATTAAGACTATCTGTTTCCCACTTCCCGTGTCTGGTCTGTATTTGGGTTCTAACTGCACCTCACTTGACAAAACCACTCAAAAATGTGAATTTCTATTATTTTCAGATTGCAATATCTACACTGCCTTTGAGCAAGGCACCAAACTTCCCTCGTGTTAGCTCAGGGTTGCAGCACTGTTGCATCCATGGGCACAGATTCTCTCCACCTTCATGAAGACTGCATTATGACCCTCCCACTTTTTGCCACATAAGAATGCACATATTTTTAGATAAATATACAGCGGTAGCCACAAGTGTAAGCACATGATAGCGAAATATAAGCTCAAAAGCTTTTTAGTTGAAGAGGTGCTTCACTTCAACGTGTGATTCAATGCTGTCTGAGCAAAAATTTATACAACTGACTTTAAACAAAATACTTGTGCTAAATTAAATGATATATTAATTATGTATTAAAATTTACAACATGTACTATTACATATAGAAAATATGATATATGCTATACAATGTCCAATACCTTGCAAATCTTTGGTAGCATTTGCACAAAAGTACAATATAATAATACTATAAGTACGATTTGATTGCTTGATTAAATTTGAAATTGGCAGCTTTACTCATCTTTTGACGAGTGCTGCCACTCTGTAATTTTTTATTTTTTTATTTCATTTTTAAGCTTGGTTTCTCTCCTCATAGTTCCAAAATTCCATCTGCGCCCCTGGTTGCATCTGTCCATACTATAATATGTCACCTTGTCTTTGTGTGAAAAATTCCACAGCAGAGTGAAAATAAATGTTCCCCTCAGGAATGCAACAATATAATATATTGAAAAGCATACTAAATTTATGAAGCTAAGCAAATGGAAATCCATAACATGTCCTGAAATGAATGTTGTCTTTTCAGGAGGTCAGGCGTAAACTTTCACAGCTGCGGTGATGATATGCAACTATACATTTCTGTGTGTCCTGATGACATCAGAACAATGGTTGCTCATTTCAACTATATTTTCAATATAGAGGTTGAAACCAACTCTGAAAACATTTAACACCAAAATTTTAATACTCCAATTTTTTGTGTGAATGCATCGTCACACTCTTAAAATAATTTGCCTAAGTCATTTTTTTGCAAAAAAATAAGATATATTTTTTAAATCATCTCCTCATGATGAAAAATCTGAAAAAAACCCAAACTTTGGCGATTATTTTAAGGCGTCGATATGACAGTATTAGATTCTCAAAAGATAAAACTTTTTACATGATCAGTTTTGAGGGGAAAAATAGCCTACCTGAAAATGTTTTGAAAAATCCCCAATAATGTAATAAGGTATTATAATATCTGTCAAAAATTGATTACAATATCAGTAATGTTTTTATTACATTATTGGTGAAATTATTACGTTATTGAGTTTTGTTACATTTTGAGTTAAGTGCAAATTTTATTACATTTTCAAGAAATTATTACATTATAGGGCGTGACACTTGCTTCTTTCTTTCCTGACAACTAGTCAATATACCATTCGTGTGTTGTAAAGTTCAAAATAGCATATATATGTTCTTTAAATGTTCAACTAATCTGTGCCTATCATTGCATATATAGAAATTAAGACAATATATTGCATTATCATGACTAATGTATATCCATTCATAACTACATTTTCATCAGGATTACAGATCCTTTAAACTGACAATGTACGTTTTTAAAGTGCATACCAAAGACCTTATGTATTAGCATGACACACAGTAACACAAATCCTTCAACTCTCCTTATAGGCCCACTGAGGATTGCATACAGGTGCAGCGTGCAAGGTGTTCCGCCTCTGTGTCAACAAACACTCATGCACGTGTGATACAATTTAAACCCATAACATTCTACACATTTTTTCCTATCCCCCGAGGCACTGTGGGTGTCGTCTTGACACACACACACACATACGATGCACATAGACTGGCAGCTTATCCTACCTCCCACATATGTGACAGGTGTCTGGCCCAGTGGGAGCATTTACAGACCCTAAACCCTTGACATTTGACCCCTGACCTCGGGTGCTCTTTCGAACCCAAGACACCTGCAGTGGCCAGGGGAAGGTGACACGGGCCCTGTCACATTCAAACAGCAAAGCAAAATGACACAATAATTAATTGTTATAGACACACAGTTTTACAATTCCAAATTTGACAAAACTATCATGATGATGGTTATGATTTTAAATATTCCAAATGCAACACCCTTAAATGGTAAAATAAAAATCATCAACATTTTTTGAATGGCTTGAATAACACTGAAATGCTCTCGCCATCCCTAAATAATCTCAAGTAAAACCAGGAGAATGCCCTGCATGTTTTGTTATTAGTCGCAAGAAATAATGAAAACATGAAGTTTGAATTCAATTGCAAAATGGGTGAAACATGATTAAGATTCACAAAGATATCCGTAAACACTGGACACGCTTTAAGTCAGCGGAGAATAATGCCGGCAGTCCCCCCTCTGTTTCCTCACTCGCAGGCTCCCCAGTGAGCTGGCTGTGAAGTGAGTTTAAAGAGGATAAACACCCCCGCTTAACTCTAACCTCATTTCCTCCGCAGCCCCCTTGGGTTAATCCCAACAAACACACACATACACACACATACAGCCAAGATGCACAAGACTGGTTGGAAGTTGACCCCTGACCTGGACAGATTTCACAGATTATCCTTTTTTTTGTTTGAGCATCGGCTCTCTGATCTCTCTGATCCACTACTTTGCCTTCAAGTTAAAGAATACGCCTCCTCTCCCCTCCCTTACTTTTGCTGGTCAAGACCATGAAGACTATACCTGAATTCTCAGGATTTTGAAACTGACCAAAAAAAATAAAAAAAATAAATGGACGAGAAGAGGATGTATTCAGATTGTTCTCTGTTATTATTGTTGTTGCAGGGTTTGTCTCTAGGTTTCAGTCCAAAACACAAATTTAGCTTCATGGGCTTTACTAAATGTTTATGATTGCAATATTGGACAATATTGTCACACAGTTCACTTTGCAAACTCATATACAGAAGAAAAATTTAGCATGTGCAATGGGATTGATCAAACCTCTGAGGAATTGTGATGGCTGATTTTTTGGCATCTTAAAAAAATGCATGTAAAACACAGGACAGACAAAACACAGCATGTAAAGTGTTGCCAAGCACAAAAATGAGCTGTGGTGGGGAGAACATCCATACAACATTTTTGAAATTCCAGAAACAAAAATTATCATGACATATCGTCTATTCGGCAATTCAGTTTTGTCGCTTTTACATGCTCCAGGAGCTGACATGGAACCATTCACAAGAAGGAGTCATGCCATTGCCTATGGCAAAACTCCTTTGGGTCATTTCAGTACACAGGGATAATTCTGGCTTTACCCAGACTAGTTTTCCGGGTGTGCTGTTTCAAGTTTAAAATCTCACGTTAGACTGGGTTTGCACATGCCTATACATCTAATTGCCCCTTAGGGTATCTTTACAAGAGAGTTATTTCCCTGTTTCCAAGAAAAGCTTCACATACAGATCAGATGACAACATTTTCAAAACAGTCCACATTCACACATACCTGTAGTAAGCAAAATAGTGTAAAAAAAAATAAAAATACTAGACACGCACATCTGCTTTTCTTCACAGAATATCTTAAATAATACATTGCATGCAATATGTGAATGAAAAAGTAATGCATAGTAATGATGCTAGAGACATAATGTGACTCAATGGTGGGCAATCATTATAAACACAAACATTATACTTTCAAATGCCTCCAACATTATTATTTGGATGTGACATACCGGTGCAGAGCACTTGTAAGCATGTCTTCTACCTTTTTCTTGTTGTTTAGAAAGAGAAGTATCATTTACTTTTAAATCTTCCTAACGCAAAATGTTTGCATTTTCAGACTCCAAATGCTATTATCATGTAAATGAACTGCCAAAATGGCACTATGTTTCTGTTATTGTGTAAACGGTCCCTAAAGTTAACTGGGATAGGCTCCAGTCTGCCATGCGATTCTTCACTGGGAAAGCGCTATAGAAAACAGATTGATGGGTGGAGCAAAAAAAAGAAAAAAAGAAGAGGGTTACAATAATCGTAGATTCTCCTCCTGAAGCTTTGAAGTGAACAGATTGCTTCCAGTGCAGAGGGAAAAGCCATTTACCCAGCATATATTCATGTGCCTGCTTAAACAGCTGATTTAGGCAGAAGAATGGGGATTAGCTGCACCCTCAGCATCTCATTACATCCTAAAGGATCCCATTCAAGAGGGCTTTAGTGGCACTTTTGCACCATTTCCCTTTGAGAGTGAAGAAACAGTCACACATATTGGTGTGGCTGTTGTTGCTAAGTAACAGGGGCTAAGTGATATTTCAGGCAGACAAACAACAGCAACCTGTGAGTGACACAGGAGCTAATGGGAGCGTGTTACTTGTCAATCACCGGGGTAAAAATGACACTGCGTTACCGTTTGACCCTCCCTTCATACTGTGGCTGACACTTGGATTGGACATGGAGCTTTGAAAATAAAATCTAATGGGACCTTGTAAGCTGTCAGTCACAGGAACAGAAGCCATCTTTGCAGGCTGCTCAAACACGCACATCATCATCATCATCATCATCATCATCATCATCATCATCATCATCATCATCATCATCATCATCATCATCATCATCATCGTCATCATCACACACTACACATTTTCTGTGAGCTTATCATAGCAGCTAAAAAGTTCCCAAATAATTGACATTTTCTAAACAGGAAACTATTGTTGGCAATATCTACCGGAAAGAAAAAAAAAGCTAAATGATGCTAATCTTAATCAAAAAAGCATTAATGATCATCACTGAAACAGGTAAAGGAAGAAAGAATGTCCGATTTTGGCCACAGCAGTAATAAGCCAGCAAGCACACAACAGTTATGGTTCTTTAAATGCAACAAAATTTGCAGCAAGAAGCATGATTGTCTTCATGGACTCTCACTTATTGACACTGATCAAAAGTATTGAGAATAGAAAATATATCTGGCTGTGACATTTGTTGTTTTACAAAATGGCAGGGTGGTTTTGGGGGCTTGCCGGGTCACATTCCTCATTTCCAAACGTTTTGTTTGTAACACACACTTGTCAGTATAATAGTCGCTCTATTGTGAAACAATATTGAAGCGTTCAGTGGAAGACATGAAATGTTTTGTTTTATGGAATCACAAACTGCTGATGGAAACCAAATCAAGCCAATAGACGAACGCTTTAGTCAAAACCAATGTGGTCAGGATGAACAGATGTTGCTGTGAGTGTGTGTTTGCGTCTGTGCGCATTTTACCATAAGACATGAAACAGACAGGGACGTATCACTACTGGATGGCAGTAAAAAGATGAATGTGTTCCTTGTTGCTTAATCTAAAGTGAGCCTAGTGTATTTCCCGAGGAAAATGTGAGCTTACGTGTGTGAGTGTGCAAAATTCCATGCACTATTTTGAACATTCCGATTGCTTTGACAAAGGGGTTTGGAGCCCTAAAATAAACCTTGAGTGAATCATTTGTCTGATTCTCCCATCAAAATAATGAAAGATGATGGCGTTTCACTGTGCTGTGCCAGCGAGCGTCCGGGGTTCACAACTGTCAAGGCCGACTTCAAAGATACGTGCACTTCGCATGCCCTCGCCTCACTCACAGGCTGGATGACATTCTTGGGTCGTTTTCGTCGACTCGTTCCCCTTTGTACCCTGTCATCCAGGCCAGGCGTCTCAGAGCACAATCATACCAGATAACTCCACAGATAGATAAAGTGCTGAGTCAAACGTGTGGAACATGCTTCAATGACAAGCCGTTATTGAAAACAAGATGAAAGGAAGAATGAATAACCTATTCAGCAAGGCTAACCTTGTTGCAACAAGTGGCAGCTGCTGAAACTGCACAACATATAGCGGACTGCAAATGACTTTTCTGCCACTAGTTGAGTGTTGACGAGTGAACCCTTGATGTGCCCACTCGGCTGAAGTTGAATTTGCTATCATTGAGATCAAGCGCAAGAGAGTAAAGACAATGACAGAAATAAAGATGTATGTCCGGAGGCCAGATTTTCCAAATTAAAAACCGGGACAATTTCGATGAAAATCAAATATACTATAAATTCTCAAAAGGAATTACTTATAAAACTAGCCAATCTACTGTGTTATTAATTTGTTTTTCAGCTAATGCTAAATATTTCTTGGCTGGCACTTACCATTATCCAACCTTTTTTGCTCGGCCCCAACAGCTCTTAGAAACTGGCTGAGCCGTTAACCTCTCCAGAATATGAATATATCTCCAGAAAAGCTCAGTTAGCATTGGGTCTAACCAGTGACCACAACAATAGGCTCATAGGACTACATTTCCCATGATTAGAGACAGAAGCAGGAAGTAGTTTGTGACGGAAACACGCCTGCTAGCGATTTAAGAGTTATGTTCCTTTCTAATTGGTTTATCATATGAATCGCTATGACAACTGTATGATTGACATGCGCATGACCCACACAATTGCCTTGCGGACTGGACTAAAAAAAAAAAAAGTATAAATCTAGGACGTCAAGATGGGACCTACGTAATAGTGAGACAAAACAATGGGGCAGGCGAAATCCCAATTTGGACCTCGGCTTGAGCAGAAAGTGAAGGAAAACATTCTTGTGTGTAAAAATTAATGATCCATGTTGTTGCTGCTAAGTGAAAAACACGTACAGTGGAACCTCGGAGTTTGAACGTCTTGGAACTCGTACAAATCGGACTTCAACCAAAAAATCTGACAAAAAAATGCCTCGGAGTTTCAACTCATTTTCGGAGTTTGAACACCCAAGCAAAGCAAGCTAAGCCGAACGTACCTTGAAAACGGGTAGCCGAATGCAATGGCGAATGCTCACCTTGCGGTAGTTGAGACGATGCACTGCTCATTTCCAGTTAGATCGTGAATACTCCCGGAGGTGCTCCATGCTCGCGAGTGAATTTAGATTTTTCATGACAATTTTCTTTGCCATGAGCCCAAAGAAAGACAACAGTGCCAGTGGCAAAAAAAACAAACATGCAGTGCTACGAACCACATTGGAATTCAACAACGTGCCTGAGGTTAAACAATGCACGCAAGGACCGCTTAGTAGTCTAACAATATGCCCAATGTAAAATACACAAACTCAGCACTGTACTAAAGCAAGCATTAACATAACATTTATCATCCACTGATGCCATCACACCACAACAAAAAAGGTAAGGTATTTTTTATTTTTTAAATACTGTACTGTGCTGTAAATGTCAAAAACATAAATAGAAATTAAAATAGGAATTTTCTGTTTTTTGAGCTTGGGAACAGATTAATTGCATTTACATTATTTCCTATGGGAAAAAATGTTTCGGAGGTTGAACAATTCGGACTTTGAACACTTTCGCAGGAACGATTTATGTTCAAACTCCGAGGTACCACTGTATGTTCATTTTTGTCTTTATAAAACAACCAAATTTTTATGGTTTGGGGATGAAACTGAATACAGACATCATGGAGCTTTTCTAAATATGCAAGGATTAAAATTAAACATTTATATTAAAAAACAACAACATTTGTCTTCATAATACTGTTGTGAATATAGTCGCTATACATGAAAAACAGTTATGTCCATTTTTGTAATTTTTTACATTCTAATGTTTTTGGGATGAAACTGAATGCAGACATCCCAAAAACGTAAAAATGTATTAAAAAAAGGGGGTGGGGCTAATGGACATAAGTGTTTTTCACATAGCAGCGACCATATTCACAACAGTTAGGCGACTAGGTAATTTAACTAATTATTCTCCCAATATTTGAAACGCCGTTATCGTTATTGTATGAGAAATGCGTTGCATTATAATATATTTATTAGATTCAAGGCTTTAAGTAAGCTTACAAGACATTGTGCAGTAAATAGCTCTGAAAATGTCATTTGCGCACAGTTAGAAGCACTGTTGTTGTCGGACATCGTCACAATAAAAGTGTCTTGACAGCTGAAATGTATAGTAACTTTTATTTTGTAGGTGCCGCAGGAAGCGTGTCACAACGTGACGGACGTGTCGTCCTTCTTCCTTCTGGACCTTATGGCTTAGCATATTTGAGCATTTTAGCAAAGAGTCCACGTCCTCGCCTGGAACTGGTTTGACAACTTGACAACAAATCAAAAATAACAGTCGAGATTTGCCAAAAAACGGCCGCCATGAGGAGCTATTTGTTGACAATCATGTTCCACCAAGAGCCATATTGCGACTCCACAAGCTCCATAACAACGATAAAGATACCGGTAAGTCATAGCGACACACTCGCCTTGTGTAATTAATAGCGCCAACAATTGTATTTCTCTTATCTCACGAGTGATAAACATGTGAAAAGTGTTGTAAGAAATATGCTCACACTCATGGAGGCTATAAAGTGACATTTGTATGTGAATGATGCATGTTAAGCCTAGAGTTTGGCAGTTTTCTGACGTAACTTAATCATTAAACACGTCTTTATATGTGTAGAATTATAAACTGAAGATATATCCCCATACTCTCATATTTGAAAGTGTAAAAAGTATATGTTTTTCAGAGAGATCAAGTGGAAGCTGATGATTCTGAGGAGTAAGTATGGTAGTAGTTATGGCTATGATTTTGGCCATGATAGCATTAAGCACTGTATATTTTAATAGCATTGGCAATTTCTTTGATCTATTATTGATTATTATAGCCCGCAACAATCATAAAAAATGCCCGGGAAATCCTGGAGGGACTGGCTAGGACTGTCTACAAATTACCTATAGATGACATATGTGCCACAAATCACCATATATCCAGTATTTATTTTATTTGTATTATTATTCTGATTGCTGTAGTAACTGGCAGTGGTAGAACATACACTCCCAATTTAATGAATTATTATATTATTATTATTATTATCATTATTATTATTATTATTATTGTATGATGTGTCATATCATGGAGTGAGGCATTTGTGTGACATAAATACTCACAAAAATAAATGAAAACACCCTATATAGCCTGGACGTAATTTGAATTCCTTGTATAATAATAATAATAATAATAATAATAATAATAATAATAATAATAATTTTGAATTAAAAATCCAAATTGTTTGATATTAAAAAAAATTTAAGTAGTAAAAATAGTTACTTTGCCTGGTAATGAGTTACTTTTATTATGAAGTAATTCAATTACTAACTCTGTTACTTTTTAAGCAAGTAATTAGTAACTATAATTAATTACTTTTTTTAAAGTAACGTTCCCAACACTGGTTATGAAGACAAATGTTGGTACTTTTTAAATTGTAAATATTTGATTTGCATCGTTGCATATTTAGAAAAGCTCCATGATATATAAAAACATTCATTAGTAGCTGCCCTATATTTCTGAGAACAGTTGATTTTTGTCAACTCATTAAAATGTTAATTTGAATGATGTATTTGAATTTATTGTGATAAGAAATTCATAACTCAGCTACATCTTGCACTTTTGTCTTTTGTCTACTTAACATCCAAATCCAATTTAATCCAAATACTAGCACACTCTTTCATCTGCAGTTGAATGGGAAAAAACTAATCTAGTAAACAACTCGGACACAGTCATAAAAGCAGACACACACCAGAAGCTTGTTGAGCTTTAAGGGAAGATCGATGAAGTGTTGCTGCAGCATTGCGTGGCCCACGCTTCTCTACGTCCCGCCCATAGTGAACATGGTGGTCGGTGCACGCCAGCCTGTGTGCGTTTCTCAGTGTGTGCAAAGGTCGAATGAAAAGAAATCACTATAATCGGAGCTGACACATTGAGATGCATGCAAAGAGAATTTTCTGTGAGATAGAGGACAAAGATGCCGGTCTGGTCTTGATTGTCAGCGTCTTTCACTCACTCTCATGCTTTACCAAGACAGAGAGGCCGACCAACTGAGTGACTGGCATGCGCACAAAAGGCAAAAGACAAGACGTGTATTGGATGTGAGCGTACACTTGGTTGTACTTTTCATTTTACATTCTTTAGGTCATCGATTGCAGCAGTCGGCAATCACGTGCGTGAGTTGCTGGCAGACGAAAGTGAAGGAGGATGTGGATATGGCCGTGTTGTCCAAAATATGTGTATTTCCTACACGGGAATATGATTTTTTTTTTTAAAGTTAACTGTCACTGTCAAAATTAATTACAAAGTTCAAGCTGTACAACACATAACAATATAGCCTTTGACCCCAACAGCGTCTTGAATCAAAAGTCATCCATAATCAAAAGACGTCTTGCTCGAACTGTCAAGGAATGTGCTCGCATGCAAATCAGATATCAATCGAGCTCTTTCTCTGACATAGAAACATAAGATTCCGCAATGTTGATGATTGTTGATTCTAATCATTTGTGTGTATAAAATTGATTATTGAAATTGATTCATTGATCCATGGCAAGAGTCGAATATTACATCACTTTCATGCCAATACGGCAAGTCTGAAGTCTGAAGGTTCAATCACGTTCGGCCAGTCAATGAGTGCATAGTTTAACAGGTCAGGCAGTGTAAGTGTCATTGTAGGTCAGCACTTCCCTACTCATCAGGATCCTGTTCCACAGCTCGTGGGAACCAGACGGTGAATGTAAGAGGACAGCCGTCCACTTTGAGGGGAGAGGAACAGAAATCTGAAATAGGTATGCTGGGAAATCTGAGATCAGTCAATGGACTTTTGAGCAATGCTTATGTCAGCCTTTATGGCTTTTAGGGATCATAAAATGTATACTATGTAGAGGTTGTGTTGCAAGACTGTAGGAGGGAGCGAGGACAACCAAACTCCCACTCCCAAAACTTGGAAACTCGATACTGATACATGACGACCCAAACTGGACCTTGAAAATATTTATATGCACGACAGGAAACATACAAAGATGTTGAGAAGGACTATAAAACTTAATAAGACTTTCAACAAATTCATCCTAGAGAGCACTACTGCTAAAATCATTTGGCGTTTTTTTCTTTCATTCAACATTTGGCATTTGTATTATTAAAAATGTATGAACAGCATGTATGTATTTATGATAGATGGTTGGATGAATGGAAATTTTTTAAAGAGTAACGAAATCACTGATAACATACACCGTGTCATCCTGTCTACACAACCATATGGTGTTGTGCACCATTCGGTACTATCTGCGACCCACATAGCCCAATTTTATCTCAAGGATAGTCAAGCCATGACCCGCCCTCCTCTGTACTCTCTGCCTTTGCTGATTCGATTGTTTAACGAGAGGCACAAGGACTGATCAGCCAATCAAAGCCAGAGTAGGGCGGGTCATGCCAATGGAAAATAACTCTTTAAATACAGCGCTGAGCTGTGTCAGTAGCCTGAAATTGTTTGTTAATGGGAAGCGCTCGGTTCTCCCAAACCAGAGACGTGGTTGCTAGCATGCGTTCGATCCCCAAGGTGGACAGCACCAGTTAGACATGTCCACTGGCAATAGTGGATGAATGTGCATTCGTAACACACCCCTGATATAAAAAAAAATTGTAAGTCGATGGAGGGAGATTAGCTAGTTAGATAAGGATAATGTGGGGAAGCCATGTAATTCATAGTTTTCAGCAGTGTTGTGCTTGTTACTAAAAAATAGTAACTAATTACAGTTACTGGGTCCTTCATTTTAAAAGTAACGCAATTGCTCTGATGATTGCTTAAACAAAAAAGTAATGTGTTACTATTAACTCTTTGACTGCCATGGACGTTAAAAGACGTCAAGTAAAAACCTACGGAGGGCCGCCAATGACGTTAAAAGACGTCATCCAATTTTATTTATTTTTTTTTTTTGAAACGGGTGGAGGAAAGCCTTGGCCAGCTGTGGTGAAAGTTTCAAGCAGATCTAGTTAGCCTAATGACTATTTTTGGCCCCTAGATGGCAGCAATGACTCTCTTTTGACAAGATTGGGTAGGCGTCAGTAGAAGACGTGAGGCGGAGCTAGAGGGGACAATGGCTGGGGAAGGGAAGAAAACATGGCGACCGGTTGCAGGCAGCTCACGGTCGAGCAGTTTTTTTCAAAGACGAAAAGCATCGACCAACGCTAAAGAGCACATTGATGACGACGATGATCATCATCGATGATGATGATGGTGACTCCGAGGTTGACGCTGAAGTTGCAAGCGTTGACGCGGCGGCTATGACGACGTCATAAAGGTTCACCGGCTAGCGATGCTAACACCGGAAAACGCGGAGCACAACTGAGCATGCTCAGGCGGACGTTCAATCGGACGACGAAGAGTGCCCCGAGTCCAATGCATATTCATCGGAGGAGTGGGTACAGTCTGCTACTTGCTATTCCCCGGAAAAAAAGGCCGCCAAGAAAGTGTAACGTCTGCACGCGAAAGGAGCCATCGCAAGTGAAACTAATCTGTTGTGCAAATCCTGCTGCGTCTCCTTGCACGCATGGGAGCGTTACAAAAAGAAAAACTGTATTTGAAACATCCACATAATTGTAAATAGTACCACAGTTGCACACATTTGTAAATAGTTTGCAAAATTGTTTTGTCAAATTGTTACACTGTTGAATGGAAATAAACGTATTTTGCAACCAAAAAACACTTTTTCATTGTTGGTGATAGCGTTTTACAGAAGTAAAGCACTATTTAGGTGTTTGTGGCATCATTCATGGACAAAAAGAAGTGTACAATTCACTCGAGTGCATGAAATAACATAGTTTCACAAAAAGCTCTTTTTCTCCGCTTTTTGTTTCAAAACAGAGCATTTCGGTGAAACTAACCATTTTCTATTGTTGATTACTGAAGAACGGAATAAGGTAGAAACAAACTTTTTTGTTGATGAGAGTTCAATCTTTCATTTGGTTGTATGTGTGTTTCCATAGTCCAAACACAACATTTTCTGTGGACCTTGAAAGATCAGTCAAAATGCTTAAATCGGCTGGCACTGGCGACATCCCGTTTCTGAAAACGTCTGGCAGTCAAAGAGTTAAACTCATTTGCTCCCCAAAATGTATAAATACGTTCCATTTAAATGGTTAGTGTCCCAAAGACGTATTTACACGTTTTGATGCAGCCTCTCAACTGCAAAGAACGGTTGAAGAAATGGTAGTTATTACCCAAACGGCCAGCAGGTGGCAGTGGAGCAAAAAAGATCAACCAGGGTCATGTTGAAAAAAAGTATAATTTACTGCCGAATCCGATACCCGCCCACATTGCGTCTTCTACGTTAGTACGGCAACGGCAATCCATTGTAAACAAGAAGTAGTACAGTACACAGCAGCCATCCATTCGTTATTTGATTCTAAACCGCTTATCCTCACGAGTGTCGCACAATTAAATGATTAAATTAAATAATTTATCAAGTAACTGACTAACACACCATATTGTAACTGTAACTGAGTTACTGTATGTAAAAAAGTCATGCGTTAGAATATTAGTTATTGCAAAAGGTATTTAAGTTACAGTAATGCATTACTAGTAACTATAGTTACTGCCCAACACTGGTTTTCAGAAAGTGTATTAACCCAGCTTTCAAAGAATTTCATGACAGGCTGTAATTTTAGATGAAATTGTCTGTAACTAATGCATACAGATGATCTCGCTATGAAGTACATTTGAAAGTTACTTGGCCCTAACTAACCTACATGATCTAGTTTAATTTTATAGTAGCTAGGCTGGTAGTTGATTTCAGTGTAAGTTAAAACACAAGACTGTGGCCTCAAGATTCAACCTAAAACAATATTGAAGTCTAACCAGACTGTTGTTCACTATTTTTTTGTTCATTGCTCACTCAATATTGTTTTATAGCATATTATTTATGTTTGTCTCGTGATAATTTACATTCACAATTTTACATTTGTTCAGGTTGCTTGTGTTACCAGCACTACAAACGGCTCCTAATCAAGTCATGATAATTTTATTATTGTGAGCATGTACAAATTATGGATTCTTCTTACATGACATTGTTTTGTAAAACTGTAAAAAAAAAATTCTGGACTTATAAAAGTACATCACTGTTGAAAAGTACTGTTTGCTGTCAAAAGTGTCAACAATGTAAGTACACCAAAGGAATTAAACGTAGACAAACAATGCTATCCCACGCAAAAGGCAAAACCCCCAACATGCTTGTTCAGGTCGAATGAATGGCTGGTGAATAATGTTCATTTGGATAATTCATTTTTATTTCGCTCATATTTCATTTGGGCTCCATGCACACTGCCAATATGTTGAATTCCAGTCATGTGAAAAAAGCTAATTCTCAATTGAAACCAGTTGCCGAGACACAAAGAGTGGAGAGAGTCCCGTCCATCAACGGAGGATCAGCATGGAAAAGACAAATCAGACATTAGTTTAGCGGAATTTATGATTTGCAAAAAGCATTCTTTCCAGCACTCATTACTCTGCAATTATGGTTTTATTTATTCTTTTGTGGGAAAGTTGGCTTCCTTAGTTGTTTATGTGATGTGATGACAACTAAGTGGAGAGGAAGTTAAAGTTAAACTCTGTTACTCAATTTATATGATGCACTACTATTGAGGGCGTTTACACCTACTGTAATCCAACGTGTGCTGTCTTAAGTCATTGATCAGATGGTTGATAACGAGAGGCCTCAGCATGGGGCCTGCAGTGTGAGCCTCCGAGACATGCAAAAGACTAACTTTCTTGGCAAAGCCGATCCTGACATCATAAATGTCCTCAGGATGTGAAGACTGTGTCATAAAAACCTTTGCATGTGGTCGCAGTTTGAAATTCAGAGGGATGGTCGCAAATAAATCAACTCCTTCCTGTGGTTACTCTATATGCCGTGTGTGTAAAATATTTAACCTGTTTCATTTCTTTTCTTTTTTTAGAAAATGTAGTACAGCTTAGAGACGGCTCATGTTTCTGCTGAGGGATTTGAAATTCCACCGGTAGTATCTTACATTCTATTTGATCAAACTATATGTCAACTGATGACATAAACACACACTGAGTAAATATCACACACTCCTGTGAGACACGTCAACACTATTAAACTACAGTGAGAAGATAGTAGGACCGACGCTGCAAAACTGTAACAAGAAAACAACTCCAGAATCGGGAATTTGGATTGAATTGCTGTAAACATCAACAAAAAATTATGAGCCACTTGCATTCATGCTGTATACTCCACATTGCATCATACAGAAGTTGCAAATGTATTATGAAAGGGTCTACATGCCTCGACTACCAGGCTTGGGGAGTAACGGCATACATATACCGCCGTTACGTAATCAGATTGCATTTTTTTTTTTTACTGTATTCCATTACAATTACAGGAAAAAACATGTAATCAGGTTACAGGTACATTTATTAAAAATGGGGATTACTTCGAGGGATTACAAATTCTATGATGAGAGAGAGTGCGAAAGAGGGCAAGAGAGAGAAAGAGAGAGAAAAAGAGAGAGAGAGAGACAGAGCGAGAGAGAAGGACAGAGCAAGAGAGAGAGAAGGACCGAGCGAGAGAGAGCGCATGCACGCCCGCGCGAGTGGGACCATTGCTACATGTCGGGGAGGTGGGGACCAACGAACTGACTAGTCGTGTCCTCCACACGCGGGCAGTTTGAAAAAGCTTCACAGATGGGAGAAGGAAATGGCAACCGGTATTCACTGGAATTTACTCGGAGTGAAAGTTTGAGCTGAGAGTCCAGCGGCATGCTACGCGCTGCAGCTTTTTGCTAGCTAGCCCACTAACCTACAACCATAATGTGAGTTACACCTTCCAAACAAATCTTCCGCCCACCAATTCACTATTTAAACATCATACACAACATATACACGGTTAAACTTGTGACTGGGATAAAAGTTCATTTTGCAGTTGATGTCACGCATCATCAGCTTCATCTGCCCGGGTCCCTATCACTCGCAAATAGCAGGGGCACATTGTTGTTATATATTAATATTGTGTTACTTGGATTACGTTACTAACTACATTTTTTAGTAAGTAACTTGTAACTGTAATGGATTACATTTTAGAAGTAACCCTCCCACCCCTGTCAACTCCTAATTACTACTGTTGCATGGTCACCAAACGGCTGCTGCTTTCCCGAAGCCATATATTTGTTTTCATAAATTTGCGAACAAGACTGAAACAAGAACAAGCACGTCAAGCACACCTCATAAGAGCTCCAATGCCGTCTTTTCACCGATGTCAAAAAGTTGTTTTTGCCAACATCTGGTTCCGCTTCCTTTTGAAAGCGAGAAGGATATTTTGATAGCGCATCCCAGACTGAGACATAACTCGCATGTCTCAAATACAAACACACGTGCAATGTGTAGCGCGGCAGACTGATGACTACATCAGCTGCAAGGCAAGCAGAGATGTTAAAAAGGGAGACTTAATTCAAGGAGGAATTAATTTTATCAGTATGCTTGAAGGAGCCTGACAGGCAGCCGTTTGACAAAACACACACACGCACGCACGGTGAAATAATGAGGGAGCCTTGGGCAGGAGATTAAAATGATGGTTGTGATGTCGGACACACTCTGGCCCACATGGTTCCTATATGTCCATGTGCATTGCTGTGCGTCCACCAGCATGTGGACATCACGTGCGTGTTTGTTCCATGAGTGACACGGCTCTACATCAACTCTCAGAAAATGTTTGGGCGGTCAGGCAGGGATGCGGTACATATGCGACCGAGGCCATTTGTGTACTTCCCCAGGCCTCAAGTGTGTGCATGCTGCAGTTACATACGTCTTGATCGTCACCGTATATTTCACTCTCACCTTGTCCAACAGAACGTATTCAGTGCACGTGGACACACATGAACGTACACCATTTTGAGAAGACGGTGTCACATGACATCCCGCCAATGATCTGTTTGTTGTCAGGATGCCAGCTAGCTCACACACATCATTATCAATATGTCAATAAAGAGTTTATTATTGTCAGTCATCTAAATGTTTGCAAATCATTGGCCTCCTCTCCTTGACACACCTTGGAAGTCAGGATTGAAATATCTTCTCAGATATTGGGCAGATTTCCCCTGACGTGCACTTTGGACACTGGTTTCCCTCGAAGGATAAACAATCATTTTTCTGCTGCTTCTCTCCAACAAAACGTCCCCTGTTCTTTTTTCCCCTCCTTGGTTTATGACAAGATGTCTAATAACACACTTAGGAAAACTTTTGTGCATCTGATATCTTTTTCCGTTAAATCGTTTTTAGAATTTAGTTGGAGGCTTATTCCAGAGGAAGGACCAACCTCAAAAAGACAGCGGCAAGGAAAAAGGACAAAGCTGCATGATCCAAGCGTCATGTAAGTGACTTCCCTTGTTATCAATTGTAAATTAAGATACTAATGGAGATTAACTTCTTTTTGTATGACAATTATAAATTGTAAAAAAAAAAAAAAAAAGTCAAACATAAGAGAGGTACATTTGACAAAAAAATACACATGGGACGATTCCTTCATCAAAATTAAGATTGGGTAGAATTGTTTCTGTATTTCCAGATTAAAGGGACTACACCATGGTATTTTAAGACCTTCCACAGTTAACTATAGGCATATAATGATGAAATTTTACCTTTGACACAATCGCGATGTAATTTCTCATGAAATATGAGTTATTTAGGTGGCTATTTTTCTTACCCGGAAGTTAAACCCTCGGTTCAGTAAAACTCCGCCTCTCCCCCTGTGGCTGCCGCACCCCTCTCATGACATAGTCCGAGCCAGCTGCTTCGCGCAACGCCCACGAAACATACAGATAGGTTTTAAGACGAATTTTAATATGGACTCTAAATTTCACGGGCTGACAGATTTAAACATTTGAAACAAAACGGGTCCTTGCCGCAAGAAATCACGGAAGAGGAAGGGAGCAGAGAGGTTAGAGGAAAGAAGGAGGAGAAGAAGAAAAAAAGCACCACAGCGGGACTCGTGCCCTATTGCTTATGGTGCAAGCGCACTATCCACTACACCATTCATTCATTTAAATTCATCAGCGCAAATGTTTTACTTGTAGTTTACACCGGTGTCAGCCAATAGATTTTAATACAGCCAATTGTCATTTCATTGCACTTTAGCATTGCAAATGTGAAGAACATTTGATTGCTTTGAATTCATTTGGACAGAATGTTTATTGATAAAAGCTGCTTTTGTCAATATCCCACGGAGGGAGGTCTCAGAGAAAGCGGGCGTGCGTTTAGTCCATAGAGGCGGTGCGGGGGTGGGGTCACATGCAATGACGTCAAACCGTGCCAACAGCTCGTTTTCTCAGGTTGGGAGGGGCTGGTGCTTGGAGAGCAGAATAACATAGAATTTCTCATACAGGGGCAAATGGAGGAAAACACAACTATGGCCATGTTTTTGGTGAGGAATTAGCATTTTAACATGGCTAAAAGCTCCAAAAAGAAGATTTTTCATGTTGTAGTCCCTTTAAAAGTGGGCAGCACATATAGTGGTTAGCACGTCTGCATCACAGTCAATTCTGGATTTTTGGTTCAGGCCTTCCTGTGTAAATCCAAAATGTTTTCTCCAGGTACACTCTAAAAATTGATTGGTTAAAAAAATCTACCAAAGCAGGTTAAGCTCATATTGGCTTGATTAACCAATAGGTTGGACAGACATTGACCTTTCCGGGTGCTTACGGGCGTTTATTGGTTAGCCAAACAACCAATGAAATTGGCTACAATAGAAAGTAAGTCTACAGAGATCAGTTGGAAATATATTTTTGTATCAATTTCAATATAGTTTTATTATTTATTATTTCAATATGAATTTGTCTAGATGGGCGGCACGGTGGATGACTGGTTAGCACGTCCAAATCCCAGTGCAGAGGACGTGAGATTGCTTGCGTGGGTTTTCTCCGGGTGCTCCGGTTTCCTCCCACATTCCAAAGACATACATGGCGGGCTAATTGAACACTCCAAATTGTCCATAGGTGTGATTGTGAGTGTGGATGTTTGTTTGTCTCTGTTTGCCCTGCGATTGGCTGGCAACCAGTTCAGGGTGTACCCCGCCTACTGCCCAAAGCCACCTGGGATAGGCTCCAGCGCCCCCCGCGACCCTTGTGTAAACAAGCGGTTAAGAAAATGGATGGATGGAATTTGTCTGGATAGATCACTAGGTGTGGGAAACTCAGTGACCTAGTGGTAGAGTGTCTACCCTGAGACTGAGATCTTGTGGGTTCAATCCCTGGTCATAGCAAGACTATGAAAATGGGATCCATTTGCCTCCCTGCTTGACACTCTGCATTAAGGGTTGGAATTGGGGGGTTAGATCACCAAATGTTTCCCGAGCACGGCCCCTGCTGCTGCTCACCGCTCCCTCAGGGAATGGGTCAAATGTGGAGAAATTTCGGCCCACTTCGGTGGGTGTGACAATCAGTGGTACTTTTTTCGATCTGACCAAGGGTGTAAAACATACAGCCCGCGGGTCGGACCAGGCCCGCAAAAGGGGGTTAATCTGGCCCACGAGATGATTTTGTAAAGTAAAAAACTGACTAATTAATCAGCCGGTCGCTTTTTAAAAACATATAAATTTGTAATTCCACAAGCAATCCTCAGATGAGCAATGCAACTCGTAGATGGAATTGCCCTGGATGTCATTATTTTACACATAGCCTAACCTAAAGTTACGGTTTGTTAAAAAATAAAAAATAAATTCAAAAAATTAAAACGTAGACCAACATAAACATAACTTGTAACACAAACACACATGACATGGCTTAACGTCCTTATCTGGAAACAATACAGTGTGTATGCAAAACAAGTGGATATAATACACCCGGAACTCATATAGGCAAAGCATTCCATTTTCATTTGTATTATTATTTTTTTAAATAATATATTTACAGTAGAGCCCCACAATTTAGGGCTGGCCCGCAAATAGCAATAATGTGTGTATAATTGACGCCAATTGTTTTTAAGTCATATAGGTCTACCATGATTTTATCGATCCAGCCCACAGCAATATATTTTCCTCAATGTGGCCCTTGAGCTAATATGAGTTTGATACCCAATGTGACAATGTGTAATCCACTAGTCTTTGCTGGTTACAAGTAGATATGTGTGCCAAAGCGCAGATTCTGTAGCTAGGAAGATGCCGAGGCAGGACGGCAACACAAAAGCCAAGCTCAAGTCACCCAATTATTAAAAGTTTATTCAAATCTCTTAATTGGCCGTTGGTGTGTTTGTGAGTTCTTGTCTTCCTGAAGTAAGCACCACCCCACTTTAAAGCAGGTGAGCGACTGTATACCTGCTAGGCCAGGGGTGGCCAACCCTGGTCCTCGAGAGCCACAATCCAGCCTGTTTTCCATGTTTCCCTCCTGCAGCGCAGCTGAATCTAATGATCATCTAATCAGCCAGCTTTGCAGAAGCCTAATAACGATCCTGATCATGAACCAGGTGTGTTAGGGGAGAGAAACATGGAAAACAGGCTGGATTGTGGCTCTCGAGGACCAGGGTTGGCCACCCCTGTGCTAGGCCAAAGACAAGTCTATCTGTTATGATCGTGTCGGCTGTGGGCGGAGCCTCAGCTTTGGAATAAGTGTGCCTTCTACCAGTGGAAGGAGATCTCAGAGTGTGGGGAAAGATTAAAATACTAAAGGCATCTCATAGTTGCAGAGCCATGGCCAGCAACACTTTGTATGAGGTGGTCATTATTTTTTCACAGTTCTTAAAATTCACAAGCCCTCACTCATAGACTCAGAGAAATTGACAACAAAAGATTTGCTACGTTGTTTAATTTCACAATGTTTGTGTTGGCAGGCCCACCAGAGAACCAACTGCGTGTATACAAGTCATTAAGTAGTCAGTTGTCCATAGTATATCTTTAAGGGTCATAGCAGGATAACATGTGAGCATTGATTATGAACAAAAAAATGACATGGCTTTTGCGTCTTTAGCTGGCTACCAAACACCTTATCCAATGGGCTCCCGACGGAGCCGATGGCGACCTCTGACCTAACAGATCAAGAGGAGCATCAGATACGAGTCAGTTAATTAGAAAGCTAATCGCTCCTCAGATGGGAAAAATGTGTCGTCTCATGCGGCAGATAGTCGAGTGCGCGTGAGCCCTGCACTAAGCTCCGTGTCAGTTTGCGGTGACCTATTCCTGCTGCGGGTTACTTCTAGCCCATAATTAAGTGAATTATCTGCCAGAGGACAGTGTGACGGCTGGAGAGGCTGCCCTGACAAAACACTCTCCCTGTATATAGATAATGAGACAGAGGCCTGACAGGTGGGCTTTGATTAGGAAGGAAGGTCCTGTTCTTGGTTGGAAGACACACACACACGCACACACACACACGCACACACACACACGCACACACACACACACACACACACACACACACACACAGCCTATCCCACTGCGGCAAACACACTCTTTCGAGCAGAGGCCGTCCTCAGAGAGCGAGAACATGTTTGACATTATTAATTGGCTTTTTCAGTGCACTGAGTCGGGCAGATGAAAAGCTTTATCAAGCTGAAATAATTAATTTTGCCTTCGCCCCTTCTAATTCGCTGACACTTCACTTCTCTTAGAAAATGAAGGGACGAAATTACTATTTTTAGGCTTTTTTCCGTCCTCGATTCAAACTCTTTCAGATTTTTAAGGAGACATTTATGGCAGTATTGTGATTTTTTTGTGTAAAAATACAATTAAAAGAAGATTTAATTAACTTGAATTTGCAGGAGAAAGGTTAGCTTTATCTGAGCCATGTACAATGGCCATGTGCCCAGTGCACCGTATATATAATTTCCAATTAATTCTAAATTACAGAGAAAATTAGAGAATGATGATAATACACTATTAAACACGATCACTTTGACTATCTAAGCTACACTTGGTTGGATAATTAGTTTAATCAAGCGCTTTTGAATAAATCCAGAATACTGAGTGGTAGATAATTAAACTAAAGTGACATTTGAATAAGAAGCATACAGGTAGGGTTCTTAAGGAGTCACATTTTTAATGCAGGTACCAATTATATTTCAGGTACACTGACTTGGAACAAGAGTACTCATTAGAGCAAAGTGAGAAAATGCAACAGATTTCCAGTGAAAGAACAGCAAAAACTTGGTTTGCTTTTAACAAAGTAAAGTTGTCATTTTGAACAGCCATTGGTTGGTTTTGGCCACCCCGCCCCCCTTTTTGAACCATACCATCCTTGAATCGTATTGCAACCCATGCATTAAGATACGTATCGAATGGACGTATTTTGGAGAGATTAAACCCCCTAATTGTTACAAATCCACATCTGTGGAAACCACCCAAAAACTTGCCTTTTTGTGCTCCTAATGTAACTCCCTAATATGCCACAAGATGGAACCAAACCTCTTGTTAACTCATTTGCTCCCAAAGACGTATAAAAACGTTCTGTTTCAAATATTGCCATAGTCCCAAAAAAGTGTATGTATATATATATATATATATATATATAAATAAATATATATATATATATATGTATATATTATATATATATATTTGTGTTTTTTTAATGCTTCATGAAGAGGTGGCTTAAAGCATTGGTAGTTATTACAAAAAAATGTATACGAGATCAGGCAGGGCCATGTTGCAAAAAGCCTTTTTTCCCAGTGTTTTCAACAGGTTTGTGAATATATATATATATATATATATATATATATATATTAATGCTTCAGATCAAAGGCTTTGATCTAGCCTCTGATCTGAAGAGGTGGCTTAAAGCAATGGTAGTTATTACAAAAAATGTGTAAGAGATCAGCCAGGGCCATGTTGCAAAAATACCTTTTTTCCCAGTGTTTTCAACAGGTTTCTGAATAAAGATAAATTTAGCTATATTCTAATGCTGGAGAGGCTGTGGGTGTAGCATAGGATTGAATGGTCTCGACCTTGACGGCTTCAGTTCATCATGTTTTTAGAAAAAGTGTTGAGTGTTTGATTTGAAAGATGACCTCTGAGATGCAATTAATTCAATAACTTTATCACGACTCCAAATAAAGAAACGAAGTTGCTGTAGTTGTATTTCCTCATGAGTTTATCTTGTTTGCTGTTGCGTTTTAATGCTTAAAGCAGTATCTTTTCCCCACTTTTTGTCATCCTTATCTTTGAAGACAGTAGCTATGATCATACTTTGTTGTAGCATCGCGACCTGCCCAATATATCACACTTTTAAATGCCATGTACTCCAGAACGACATTTTCTGTCTTAACTTTATAGATATCTTCCTTCATTTTCTTGCTATTGTCTGATAAGATGTAGTCCAGGCTTGATCTCACGTCCTCTGCACTGGGAGGCGGAGGTGCTAACCAGTCAGCCACCGTGCCACCGATAACGATACTTTTTCCACTGAATTTTAAATTAAGATTCCAACTTAGTTTTACTTTTCCTGCTTTAGGCTTATTTTTAGAATATGCCTTTCGGACAGTTAATCATAATTATTTTACCTGACGACTTGGGGTGGGAATCCATTATCAATACTGCTTATCCATCCTTTTTTTTTTAAAAATCCATTTTCTTAACAATGCTTATTGGGTGAGGTAAATGAAATGATACAAATGGGTTGAAATAATACAAGTGCTTGGACTGAACATGTTTTTCAAACAAAGTGATTGAGGTTGCCAATGTCACACCACATGTGACCAAATAATAAAAAATGAAATTTCAAACTTATGGCTTTGCGCATGGTTTTGATCTAGGACTACAAAAATTGGCAGGCACGTGTAGCACCCCGAGACACACAAAAAATGAACAGTGCATGTCTGATTTTGGCCCATTTTTGCACATTAACAGCTGTCATTCCTTCACCTCCTTGTGCTTGAGGATTCATCTGATTGACTTCAAACTTGAGTTTGAGAGTTTTTGAAATAATAAATGATAGGGCCTGGGCTATCACTTGTCACAATAAAGCATACAGTTCTGCACATGACCGCTCAGGTCTGTGGCAAAAATACTCGAAAATAAAAAAGTGACAAAACAAGACCATGTGGCGCGTTGCCATATTACAGATGGTTACAACCTGCCCAATCCAGCGAGTACATTTTGCAGCCTTCATACTCAACGCGGCTTGTCCCCGCAGTGGTTGATATTCTCCCAGACTATAGGAGACGGTGAAGTGCGTCTACAGCAATGAACAACACTTCACCACAATAGAAGTAGAAAACAATTTTATTTTGTCTTCCAATAAAATATCGAAATCAACATTTGAGGTGAATAATCTTCATACATTCAACCAAATAAATGAAAACAAAGACTAACACTGTTGTCTATGACAGCATTTGCTCATCCGCCATGATTTTCCGTGCGGACCTTCCACGTAGCTTCCAAATTCTCATAGGTGTGCTTTGCGGAAAATGTGGGCAATGTGGACGCCGTGTGGAGGGTCGTGGTTGCTGAAATGACGTCATTTCGCCACGTGGAGCCGTGCGGACCCATGGCGGCGAATAAGCTACATTTTTGTTCTCACGAAGGAATGACGAGAAAAATGAAGAAGCCATGCTAATTGCTAAAATAATCTAAGATTGCTAAAATCGTGAGGCACCAAAATTAAGTGCATGTTTTTTTGTTTGTTTTTTACACTGCCAAACATGTGGTTCTAATGTGAGGTTACTTATTTATTCATTTGTTTTGTTTTTTATGGTAAGCATTTACCTAATCAGTTATGCTTAATATGTTTATTTGAAAAACAACAAACCATCCATATAAGGGTAAGCAATGATCTCCTCCGTTACATGCTGATTTTACGTTATTTCCCATGTTGCTAGCTTCTGATGTTCAATAACAACAATAATAATGATCACCAGCTCCTCTAGTCCTCTAGGGTCTCCATGTGTTTTTCATTCTGAAGCAATAATATGAATATGAAGAGGCTGAATAATGGAGTCAACTGTGGTCACAGAGACAAACACACACTCGCACATACTCACATCTGCAAACACACACACGCCCTCTGTTGGGAGAACAGCAAGGGTTCTGCTTCACTTCCCATTTGGAAAAGCTACATATTAAACTGAATTTGTGTGCGTGTGTGTGTGTGTGTCCTCAGAAGCACATCTTTAGGCTACTGCCTCGCCTCAGCACTTCTCAAATATACGCAATATTTACCCTTCCCCTTTGTCACACGCCTGTGCTGTTATTGTGCTTGCCGTTCTGCAGCCTAAGACTCCCACGCTGAGAGAGAGAGAAAAAAAAAACACATTTGCTGTGAGGAAAGTAATGACTGTCCTACTTTAAAGTGTCACCATGACAAAAGAGTCATTTACAATTACTATCTAATGTTATTTTAGCTGTCTCGTTTGATCACCATTTGATTCATCAACATTTCCACACATTTTCATGTCCTTTATATTTATAGCATTTTTTCAATCATGTGATTGACTGCAAATGACTAAATGAATTCTATGTATTAACTGTGACATTTAAATAGGTATCCAAATGTAATGCCATTTCATCAGCACACAACATATTGAGGTTATTCTAGCCAGTAAGGATCATTTTCTGGCGCTTATTTCCCACTGCATGCAGTAAACGATGGGAAATGGAGGTAATGTATGTTCATTATGCGTGTGGTGGCGCTATGGGTTTATTGCTATGAAACCACACCACGGCATGAGAAAATTTTAATTAAGACCAATTGTTTTCTTCATTGACGCTCGACGAAAAAGCTAATTAAACATGAAGCCGGCAACATTTCCCGTAAGAGCGCCTTCGTATTCACAGAGGACTGACATCCCCAGGTTATGCCAAGTCTTTATATGTTGTATTGTCTTTCCAGGCTTCAACTAACTTCCATTGAGTCGTAAGGTTGTGCACGCAGTATTAAAGTTATTATCCGAGTGGAGACTTTTGTGTTTGATGTGTGGAGGCCTCCTGTTGATGTTTCACACACAGCTGCCGCACATGGGACCTCAATCAAATCACTTTGGCTCCAATAAATGCAGTCTGACATTTGGTCCTGCTTTTGATCGACTACATTAAGAGCAGAATTCATGCACGCTTGACAGATAGATGATGATCTGGATGAGAGATTTGCTACTCAAAATAGCCTCTCAATAAAATGTCTTGCATGCAGTAACATCAGAAGAAAAAGTTGGACTGGCACATTTTATAGCCCTTCACCTTATGCTTTTCCATGGAAACACATGTACATTTTGCTTCACAAGAGCAATGCTGCAGAGCGTGCCTCTTCATTATTTGTTCAGCGTTGTGGATTTGTGTCTTGTAATTATCGAGTAACTTGAGGTGCTGTTGTCTTTCTTCGCATGCGCTGAGCTTGCCAACTCCCAAGTCTTTGTTTCTATTTATTCAAAGTGAGCTGAAAAACAACATCTAAATTTGGCTGCAACAAAACAGTGGCGAGGTTAAAACAAAACAGATTGACTTGAAGGGCCGATTTGAATGCCATTTACGTCTATTTGCTTAGCTGAGATGACAACAGTTTCTCAATATAAACAATTTAGACTTTATTTGTTGACACTGGGAAAAGCATCCCAAAGCACTTTTATGTTTCTCGCCATGTGGCTCTGAAACACAACAACAGCAAATCATTTTCTGTAAATAATGGATTGTAATGATACCAGGGATATATTAATCTCATCATTGGATTTGTCAGGAGAACAGTGTGGGCCCAAACCGCCAATAATGTTTGATCCAAAATAATGTTCAAGAAAGAGACAAATATCTTATGTAAGGAAATAGCCACATCCACTTTGGACACACGGTGACAGACGCAAATTGAAAACGTGAAAATAATTAGTGTCTTAAGAGTGATGGAGGACACACTAGAGACTCTCGGAGAGTCCTATGGGACCAAGTGGTCCACTGGGAGTGCCTCCATTGTTGGAGGTTGAGCACCCAATGTGATCAACATTAATGGGTATGCTTGGGATTTTCTGAGGGACTTTGTGTTTTTAGCTCCCTGAAGAGATCTTTGCATATAAACCTACCGGTACGTACAAATCGAATAAATAGACGGACCTTAGCTTTTTTTTTTTTTTTTTTTTTACAAGTTTCTGGACTATGAATTTCCTTTATTATTGCTATTGATAAATAGTCATTTTCTGCCTGAAGAACTTTGACATGTCAGTGGATTTCACTATAATTGTCCTTATTTATATTTGGTGCACTGCTAATAAATATAGCAGCACACGTGTATGCGGCTCACAAATGCCTGTCACAAATGTAAGACAAAATAAGTGCAGAATTCCCAGACATGAATTGTCCTGACTGACCCTGATTGGACTTGGAATGAAACAGGCGGCAAGCTGCTGATGAACTGTGGACAAAGAACAGAGACAGATTTTGTAAGAATGGAGTTGATGGAAGCCCTCCCTCCATCCGTCTCGCACACAGACACCCGACACAAACCTTTTCGCTTTCAGATGAATTTAGCCCCGCCCCTTAACCCCTTCGTCCAACAAATCTGTGTTTCACTGACAAGTCGAATCAATGCACAGCTTGGCCATATTGCATATACATGTGCATGACCCGCCACAAATTATGGCCATTTGTACATTCTAATGATATCCAATCAAATATTTTACCTTCACAAATGGAATTAATTACATTTTGGCTGACTAGCTGTTTCTACTGAACATTACTGTATGTTAATTGCAGTTTGTAGTTGCATGCAGAAAGGTGTTTCTAATATTTTGGTGACTTCATCTCGCTATGTGAAAAAGGATGTGCCACAGCTCATGTAGATGCAGCATAATTCTACACATCTCCGCAATCATTAAGTTCATATTTCCTCAAAGGTACAATCAAATTTGAGCATTTTTAAAGGCAGAATATTTGGTACAGCATTTTTTTTAATGCTTATGTTAAATATTTTGGACTTGTATTTTCTGGGTTAACTTACATAATAAGAGAACAGAATAAGAATGTGTGTGTTGCACCTCAACTCAACAATTTTATATA